>NC_084735.1:74544952-74608369 GCF_033978785.1 Entelurus aequoreus
AATTAACCAGGTGCTTCCTCAGATTGGAAGTATTCCCGCCACTTGCCTTGATTTCTGCGTGACAAATACTGCAGAGAGCATAACCTGCATCGGCATCACATTTGGAAAAGACGAGCCACATTTTAGAGGGTTTTCTATTTGGCATGGTTGAGTTTTTGTCATGAAGCATTGATGGGTTGCAAGGTTACTAAGAGCATGTCTGCTTTGAAATCGCTTGTTTTCCTCTCAAGTGGAGGAAAACTATCTTTAGACTATCTTTGAATCTCAGTAAAACTAAAATAATGCTATTTGGTAATAGTAGGAAAGAGCATCATACGCAAATACAAATAGACGGAGTAGACATCGAAAGGGTAAAAGAAACCAGATTTTTGGGAGTATTAATAGATGATAAAATGAACTGGAAATCTCATATACAAAACATACAACATAAGGTAGCAAAAAACATTTCAATAATGAATAAAACAAAACACGTCCTGGGCCAAAAATCACTTCATATTGTCTACTGCTCACTCGTGTTACCATATCTGACTTATTGTGCAGAAATATGGGGAAATAACTACAAATGTGCGCTACATTCGTTAACCATGTTACAAAAAAGATCAGTTAGAATAATACATAATGTTGGATATAGAGAACATACAAACCCTTTATTTATTAAGTCAAAAATATTAAAGTTTGGTGATTTGGTAAAATTGCAAACAGCTAAAATGATGTACAAAGCAATCTATAACCTGCTACCAAAGAATGTACAACATTTCTTCTCAACTAAAGAGGAGAAATATAACCTTAGAGGAAAAAATAATTTAAAACATTTATATGCACGTACAACACTTAAAACTTTTAGCATAACAGTATGTGGAATTAAATTATGGAATGGATTAAGTAAAGAAGTTAACAATTGTACTGACATGATCCAGTTTAAGAGGTTGTTTAAATTAATAGTGCTTACACAGTACAAAGAAGAAGAATTATGAGAAAAACTTCCAACCTTATTGAAAATATTCTTCATCTCAGTATGTTAATAATGACTGAATTAATTAATTACATATTACAAACTGTTGTATATACTAATTCATAGATGTTATTTTATTATATAAAAAGGTCAGTAAATTATTTTATATAATTGTAAATGCTTTGAAGTGGGAAAGGGGTAGGATTAAATAAGCTTTGCTTCTTCCTACTCCTTTTCGGGCATGATGTAAATGAAATGATATGAAATTGTGTGATGTATTGTGATGTAAATGTGTTCATGTTCGAAATAAACTAAAAGAAAGAAAGAAAAGAAAGAAAGAAAGAAGTGCTAGCAAGTACTCGCCACTCACCAGTGCTAATTCAAACAGACGTGGCATCACGCGCAATCCAGGCACCGAAACATGACACCGCTGGATCTTACGTGAATCTGTGCCCGGTAGAACCGTCTGGTTTCGGTCGGTGCAAAAAAAAAGGACCGGATCTGGTGCCCGTCCTTATTGACAAAGCATGATCGTAATGTAAGACATTTTCATTTTGTAAACATAGTTAAACCGGATGTATGGCGTAGCGCTTTTATTTTGAAGCCAGAAAAGTGTGTAATTGCTTTGAGAAAACGTCTTGACATGGTTTGATGTCGGATCGACCGTTTGCAATAAAAAAGTCTCCTTTGAACCTCCTGCCAACCGTCTTTCATTTCTGTTGAGCTTTCATGTCATCTTACTTACTAAATCAGTCATAGTAACAATCTAAATGTTATGTTATCACTGCACCTTAAAGGCCTACTGAAAGCCACTACTACCGACCACGCAGTCTGATAGTTTATATATCAATGATGAAATCTTAACATTGAAACACATGCCAATACGGCCGGGTTAACTTATAAAGTGCACACTTCCGGTTGAAAAACTCCTTTGGATATGATTTATGCGCGTGACGTCACAAAATCCACGGAAGTGGTTGGACCCCATCGGACCCGATACAAAAACCTCTTATTTTCTTCGACAAAATTCCACAGTATTCTGGACATCTGTGTTGTGGAATCTTTTGCAATTTGTTTAATGAACAATGGAGGCTGCAAAGAAGAACGTTGTAGGTGGGATCGATCGGCGTATTAGCGGCTAAGTGCAATACTTACAGCAACACAACAAGGACTACTTACTTAGCAGACGCCTAGCCGATGCTTGCCGCCAAACCCACGGATGAAGTCCTTCGTCGCGCCGTCGATCGCTGGAATGCAGGTGAGCACGGCTGTTGATGGGAAGATGAGGGCTGGCTGGCGTAGGTGGAGCGCTAATGTTTTTTTATCATAGTTCTGTGAGGTCCGGTTGCTAAGTTGCTAAATTAGCCTTAGCGTCGTTAGCAACAGCATTGTTAAGCCTTACCAGGCTGAGAATTTTTAACCGTGTAGTTACATGTACATGGTTTAATAGTATTGTTGATCTTCTGTCTATCCTTCCAGTCAGGGGTTTATTTCTTTTGTTTCTATCTTCATTTGAGAACGATGCTATCACGTTAGCTCAGTAGCTAAGTGTGTCACCGATGTATTGTCGTGGAGATAAAAGTCACTTTAAATGTCCATTTCGCGTGCTCAACTCTCATTTTCAAGAGGATATAGTATCCAAGGTGGTTTAAAATACAAATCCGTGATCCACAATAGAAAAAGGAGAGAGTGTGGAATCCAATGAGCCAGCTTGTACCTAAGTTACGGTCAGAGCGAAAAAAGATATGTCCATCACTGCCTCTCCAGTCCTTCACTGTAACGTTCCTTATCTACGAATCTTTCATCCTCGCTCAAATTAATGGGGTAATCGTCGCTTTGTCGCTCCGAATCTCTCTCGCTCCATTGTAAACAACGGGGAATTGTGAGGAATACTAGCTCCTGTGACGTCACGCTACTTCCGGTACAGGCAAGGCTTTTTTTTATCAGAGAGCAAAAGTTGCGAACTTTATCGTCGATTTTCTCTACTAAATCCTTTCAGCAAAAATATGGCAATATCGCGAAATGATCAAGTATGACACATAGAATGGATCTGCTATTCCCGTTTAAATAAAAAAAAATTAATTTCAGTAGGCCTTTAATTGTAATCTGAAGACGGAAGTGAAGCACCACCCACCTCTGGAACGACACGCGCAGCAGGTGTTTGCTGCAGGGATGTTGCCTCTTCTTGTCGGGTGAACAACTTGCCATGGTTTTGAATCTGATATTTCCATAAGGTAGACGACTTTCCTTTGTCCATTTCTGCTCGCTTGTGGCTCCTGAGTAACAAGTGAACTGCAGCCAAGTTTCCCCCGCTACGGCACTGCTCGAGGGTCACAATGGACGCGGGTGCGTTAATGGCCCGTAAAAAAAAAAATTGTGCCGTTATTATCGCGTTAACTTTGACAGCCCTTTAAGGTATATATATATATATATATATATATATATATATATATATATATATATATATATATATATATATATATATATATATATATATATATATATATATATATACAAGCAAATATATATATATATATATACGCTTGTATATATATATACAGTATATACAGTATATATATTTATATATATATATATATATACATATATATATATATATATATATATATATATATACAGTATATATATATATATATATATATATATATATATATATATATATATATATATATATATATATATATATATGTACAGTATATATATATATATATATATATATATATATATATATATATATATATATATATATATATATATATATATATATATATATATATATATATATATATATATATATATATATATATATATATATATATATATATATATATATATATATATGTATTGATACATCTTTACCTACAGCATGTCTCGTTTTAGCATGTTCACTTTTTTGTCTAAAAGCTGGTTACTTTAGACCAGTGGTTCTTAAACATTATACACCAACGTACCTCCTCAGAAAAAACTTGGCTCTACAAGTACCACCATAATGACCAACCTTAAAACACACCAGCGCACTAGGCCTAAGTATCCATTAAAAACAAGGCAGAGGTTTTATATTTGGCCACTGTAACATTACGTACAGTTTGAACAGTAACGCAGTAAATATAGGAAGATAAAACACTGTACCTAAATAATGAATCAAATCTTTGGCGTACCACCAGATGGAGCTTGCGTACCACGAGTGGTGAGCGTACCACAGTTTGAGAATCCCTTAAAAAAGTCCCAAATGGCAAACAATGAGAATATACAAATATGACAACAGTACTAGGTTTATTTTCTTAATCACAGTTTCAATGAATTGTTAACACTGAGCGAGGACTTGTAGCGTTTGTGTCATCGCTAAATATGAGGTTATGGCAATGGAGCAGAAGGAGATCTCCTGATAGGCAGGAAGTGTAGTAGGCCCTCACTCTGCCTGATGAGATTAACCACGAGGACCGCTCCTCTTTGCTCGCACTAATTCGAAAAAGCTTCCGCATCTATCACAAACCTGCGCCCCTTATCTGCCGCCTCATGCTATGATACGATACGCACCGATAATTGCTGCTGGGTGCATACGAATGGTTCCGACATACACGGCAAGGGCGTAATGTCTTTAATACAAGAGTTCTGCCTTTTCTTATTAGGCTTATCCACTCATCTGGAGCTTGTATTCAATTCAGTAGTCCTCCCTGACCGTGCATTTCCTGTATTTGTTGTTTTTACTTCCCTTCTGAGCATCTAAGTAGCAGGAAAGCTTTGCAATGTCACAGTCGGCAACACTTTGTCAATGGCATGAAATGACTAATGTATCTAAGTAGGGTGCATGGAATGGCTTCAGGACATTTATGTTGTTTTTGTGGTTGCAGGAAAAACACAGACATTGCAACCCTTAGTCCTGAAGCATTTACTGCGAAGGCAAAACTCACCCTAGCTTCATAAAGAGTTTAGCACTTGATTTGCAAATGAGGCCCAAAACACAGTCAATCAATAATAGTAGCACTGTGGAGCTTGTTAGCTATGGAAGGCTGATAATGATAGCATTTTGACAGATAGATATACTTTATGAAGATTTTTACATTTTGCTGTCCACTCAAACGAGGACTAAGTGGGGCAGTGACCCACCAGACACAGTAGACGCAAAGGCCAACATCGCAATGCAAATCAGCACCAACTACGGAACTGATTTTCTACTTGTGTTTTTTGCAGGTTCATCTGATGTACCGTGAGCATCGGCGTTGGCCTGCAGCCTCACTGCCGCCCAGCGGGGCCCAGCGACATGGACCCCGCACATTCCTTTAGGATGGAGCTGGATGGGCTGGACCCCCAGCAGGTCCCAGTGCTGTCGCTTGATCAAATCCGTGCCATCCGGGCCCACAATGACTACGTGGATAGGCCCGTGGCGCTGGAACTCGCTTCTCAATCTGGAATTTTCTACGCCCACGATGAGCGTCACCCGCACGGAATATATTCCCAGCATCCTCAGCAGCCCCGCCACTCGGTCATGCCCCGCAGCCAAAGTCAGCAGCAGCATGCTCACATGTCCCACTTAAGCCGTTCCAGTACTGTAAGCTCCTCCATGTCTCGGACCAGCGCCGGCTCAGACCAGAGGCTGCTGGCGGGGTTGACGCAGTCGCACTCCGGCTTGGCCTCGGTGGTTCGCTCTCAACCGAAAAGAGAACTCAAGTCCGACACTTCTCTGAGCAAAATCCTGGCAGAGGATGAGCTGGGCAGGCACCAGTTTATCTGCGAGCGGTGTGCTCGTTGTAAGTGCAAAGAGTGCTGCGCCCCACGCCGCCTACCCTCCTGCTGGGCCTGCGGACAACGCTGCCTTTGCTCAGCCGAGAGCGCCGTGGAGTATGGCACCTGCCTATGCTGCGTCAAAGGCCTCTTCTACCACTGCTCGGCCCAGGACGACGAAGACAATTGCGCCGACCGTCCGTGCTCCTGTGCCCCGGCCCATGCCTACGCCCGCTGGGGGGCCATGGGGCTTCTGGCGCTGTGCCTGCCCTGCCTCTGCTGCTACCCCCCTGCCAGGCTGTGCCTTGCCCTGTGCCGATGTGCCCATGACAGGGCTACACGTCCCGGCTGCAGGTGCAGCAACACCAACACTGTGTGCCGCAAAATCTCCGCCGTCTCCAATCCCAACTCGGGTCATCCCTCCATCAGCAGCGGCAAGGCTGTGGAGAAGTCGCTATGACAGGCTTGGATGGAGTCGGCGGGGACGTACAGATGAAATCCCCGTAGAAAAAAGAAGCCAACTAACTCGTGCTTACCGTTCTTGTATGACTCCAGCTCAGGAGGGACCAAAGCTTTTACTGTGCCTGTTCGCCTTGGAAACTACAAGCTCAACCTGAAGAAGAAGCTGACTGAACTCTCCTTCCATCTTCTGCCTAATCCGGATGTCTAATATGTATGTATTTATTACCAACCCTGCGACCGACCCTTTGCAATCAATAAACAGACGGTGGACTGAATCGCAGCAGACTTAAGAGGATGTAGAAGCTTTCCGCTAAGGGTTACGGGCGAAGAAACTGTGGACATTCGCAGCACATCTGACACCAAAAAGGGACCACACACTGTCAAATGAATCTCAATGCCATAAGCTCATTTGTAAAGGAAAAAGCACTAAGAGGTAGATAGACGGTACTGTGCAGAAGTTGTAGGTCACCAAGGGAAATCATGGACTTCCTGATTCATTGGGTTTGACAATCGGACGGGTGTGCCATTAAGATTCTGCGGGGGGGTTGACGACTCCATGGATGCCGTAGGGACGTCAAGTTGCACCTTTCTTCCTTGGCACATGCAGCACACCCTCTGCAAAGTTTCATTGAAATAATTTGTGTTTTTCCCTCGGTAGTGGTGGTCCAAGACCTTTTGCGCAGTACCGTCGCACTGTTTTCTGCTGAACGGCGGATTATCCAACCGCAGATTGGAGCGCGTCCATCCACGGAGTGTGTGTTTGTGTGTGTGCGTGCGTGTGTTAGTCAGCACAAAGACGAAGGAGCCTCCTGTGGTCTTATTTTTAGTCTTGCTGCTACATCTTAGCGCTAGCCTGATCAGGTTTCCACTTGGAAATCTCGCCAACCGCCCTCATAAGACCGCCGCCCAATCCCCCGTAACTCCCACATCTTTACTCAATCCATTCATAGGGTTTATCCTATAATAATTTAGACCCCCCAAACGGAAACATGCCAAGGTGCATTATTCCGCCTCACATAAGCCGCCCATCCCTCCTGACTCTTGCGCCAGGAGGGCTAAAAGCCTCTGTTTCCTGGGTCCATCGAGAGTTGATCAAACCCGCAATTAGCCTCATGATCGCTCTTAATGGGCCGGACGAGAACGGGCTGGAGGAGGAAGGAGTTGCGGTGTTTTGGGCGCACGGAGAGAGGAAGAAGGAGGGATGATGGAAGAAAGGGACCGGTCTCGGATTTCTTAGCCGGATATGAGGGCATCAGATGAGTGCATGTACAGCGTGTGTGCGGGTGCATGTTTTTAAGTGAATGTGTGTGTTTTCGGATGCATGAAAAACACCCGGCGAAACTGATATGTTAAATGTTCCTTTGCTATATTTTTATATGTAAATAGGAGCTAACTGCGGCGATAAAACTATTTTTTATTATGCTTCATTACACGACAACAGTGTTAGAACGTGCACTTATTTCAGTCCTCACGTGATCAATGCAGGGACTTTTAGGCAACGTTAAAGTCCGTAGAACAGCTGGCGATACACCCGGCAACCGCTGTGCAGTTTTGACGTTAGAAGTGGGGAAAATCAAGTTTGCGGGATGACTAAATGTTGCTCCAAATGTCTCCGACTTTGATTGACATTCATTTTTGGATCCACCATTGATTCTTTAGTGTTACCGAACACCATCCATGTAAAACATCAACGAAATATATGCAATTCCATTGTGATGCATTGAGTCCGAAACTGTACGAAGACCTATTATGCTAAGCTCCACCTTTGAATCATCTACAAAAATGGCCGACAAGCTGTGACAAAATGAAAAAAAAAAACATTGGATATTTAGGAATAATTTTTACGTTTGTCTGGGAATATTGTTTCGGTGACACATTCAAAATTAAAAATGAGAGAGTATATTAGGGCCTTTGTAAAAAGCAATGATTCTCAAACTGTGGTATGCGGGCTCCATTGAGTGGTACGCCCAAATGATCATTTGATTAAAGTACAGTATTTTATCATCTTAAGTTGAAACAGTGTTACTGTTCAAACTGTGTGTAATGTTACTGGGGCCAAATATATTAAATATATTTGTTAAATAAAACAGCTGCCTTGTTTTTAATGAATACGAAGGCCTACTGCGCTACTGTATTTTAATGTTGGTCATTATGGTGGTACTTGGAGATCTAAGGGTTTTTTCTTGGGGAAAAAAGTTTGAGAACCATTGGTGTAAATAAAGTATCAATTGTTACAAGAAAAAAAAGTGCTCTCAAGACAAGAAAGTCCAGAGAAAAAAGTTGTAATATTATGAAAAAATTTAATGTGAATCAAGATGTAGGATTATTAAAAAAAAGTCGTAATGTTATAAGAATAATGGTGTAAAGTGTGTGTATAATACATTCAAAAAGTCACACAGTAACAAGATTAATGTCGAAATGTTACGCGAAGATATAATATTATGAAAATACATTTGCGAGAATCAAATCATCGTGTTACGAGAATAAAATTGTAACGTTACGATAATAAAATTTGAGGAAAAAAAGATGTCATTATGCGGGTAATTTAATTAGTAAAGGCCTAAATGTTTAAACTATTCCTTGAAAATTAAATTATTTCTCGTTGTAATGCAAGTACATTGATTGTTATAATAGTACGACTTTATTCTTATAAAATTGTTTGTAATATTTCAACTTGAATATATTTTGACTCCTTGTCGATTTAAGATTTTTTTTTACCTTGTAATGATTTTTCTCGTGATATTTTCACTTCATTTTTACTATCATTTTCATCAATATTTTTTATTTTCAGCGCAGCCTTAACTTCTTTGTAAAAAAAAATCAAACAATGTAAGTTTCATTGTTTTTCCGGTAATTTCACTAACTTTGTGACGCAAATCCTACTAAATACTATAAGAACACATGATCCTGAAATGACTAATCTTTTTTTCAATTCGTGTTAAGCAAACATCGAAGCAGAAATCCCTCACAGCTGATGCATCAATTGTAAATAGGTGCATCAAGTCGGCCATTTTTAACCATCATGCCTAAAAAGATCTCGGTGCTTGTTCTTCTTTTGGTTTCCATTAACACATAAAGTATTTGTCCAAAATGATGTGGATTCAGGTACGTTTTTTTCATTTTTCACGCTGCTAGAGAAAATGTAGCATGCTTGTGAACATTTGACTGAAAGACGCGTGAGGTTTTTAATACTTTTTTAGTTGCGAACTTTTCAGGCTGCGGCTAACTGTAATTATTCCATCATTTGTACGAGACTTCCTTCCTTCCGGTGACAAAAAAACAAAAAAAACAACGTTAACAGGCTGCCGCCATAACCACTAAACTTGTCCTCTTGTGTCTTTGCAACCAAGCATCGCTTTTGGTACAAAAAAAAAAGAAAAAAATGGCGCCTCTTGTATGTTGTAAAGGAAATTTAAGGAGAGTATATGGAACAAATATTATATAGAAGTCTATCTAAAAGTGAATATATTATTATACATGAACAATACGCACATTTTCTTTTCTGTTTAGTTGCCGATGTCGTGTCTTTTTGTTTGGATATTTATTTACAGGTCAATCACCATAGATGGCGCTGAAGAGGACGAGATTAATAATGAGATTAAGAGCGTGGTTTGGATTTTTTTTTTTTTTCATCTTTTGTTGTTGTTTTTCTTGCTGTTGGTGTGGCCGCTGCCGCCCTCCAGGCTGAAGATGATCCAATAAAAGGAGCTTTCAGAAACAGACCACGTGTATTTTATGGGTGATCATGATAATAATGATTATTAGCTTCGTTAAATCCATGTAAAGTCAATAAAACATGGCATTTTTTATTTGAATGCTATCAGAAAGCACAATTAGACGGACAACAGCCCCACACTTTACTCTACTGAATCTATAAATAAGTAATTGGGGGGTCATGCTAATGGGTTCAAAAAGATGCGTGTGTGCGTGTGTGTGCGTGCGTGCGCACTGTCTATCGATGATCCGATTAATATTTGTTGCCTAAACTTTATTACTACTTCCATCTCTTGATTCAATGAAAGGAGCTTTCCGAGTGTTTTTTTTAATGGATGACCAACAATTATTGAGTAGCACCAGTTAGCAAGAAAAATAAAGAACCTTAAAAGCAGGATATAAAGAAAAAAATGATGTCGGAAAGTTACACAAATAATGTAATATTGTGAGAACAGAATAAAGTTGGATATTTTTCAAAATATAAAATATCATTACAAGAAAGTCAGGATATTAACCAGTGATGATCAAAATGCAAAAAAAACAAACAAAACACCCTACTTTTGTTTTGACACATTTTTTTTAGCATTTTTGTTTTTTTTAATTTTTTCACCAATTTAATTTCATTGTATTGAATAATCATATTAAATATAAAAAATATGTACACATTAAAATACAAGAAAGAATAAACTATTTGTAATATTTTTTCAGCATCTTTGTTTAATGTTATTTTTTGACCAATTTTATTTCATTAAAAATACATTACACAAATTAAAAACAAACCTTTTTGTTTTTTAATTATTTCTAGTATCTTTACTTTTTTGATGGACTAATTTTATTCCATGACATCCATACATATTAATAACAACAAACAAACTATATTAAATACAAGAACATGGAGTATAAAACAATTGTGGCAACTTTAAGGGAAGTGCTTGAGTAAGTAAAAATAAAACAAAGAATGATGTCAAATGATTAATTCCTTAAAGTTTAGCTTTTTTATTTTTTTTATTTTTTATTTTTTTTACCAATTTCATTTGATGACATTCATCAATATAAATAAATAAAACACATGCACATTAAAATATAAGAGTTAATAAAATAAAATGGAATATAAAATAATTGTAGCAATTTTCGGGGAAGTGCTCCATCCAGTGAGTCATAAAAATACAAGAATGATGTTAATTTATAATTTTTTGTATTTAAAAGTACTTTAATTATTTGTATCATTTTGAATTGTTGATGGGGTTTTTTTCTTAGATTTTTTTTTAACCAAAATATATATATTTTAGAGCTGTCAAGTGATTATTTTTTTAAATCAGATTAATCACACTCTAATTATGTGATTAATCCTGATTAATCACAGGTTATTATTTACGTGCATAAAGAAAATGTTCTTCAAAATATACCCACATATTTAAATATAAATGCAATTTTGTAGTCAGAATGTCAAACAGGAACATTTTCTAAATGTTTTACTGAACTGCGAGTCATTGATTTGCTCAAAACTTGGTGACAGTAAGTACAGTAAGTTCACATTTTTGTTTTTTGTCTTAAATAGAAATATTTCCTGCTTAAATTAATAAAAATAAACATATTTCTTTAACCGGGGTGAGTCCTGCTTAACTTAAAACAGAATAAATTCAGTGTACAGCTTTGTGATAGAGCAGGTCTCCAACTTTCATCACTATGAAAAGTAGTGTGACAAAAAGAAAGGTGAGATATTTGCTTCACTAATATGACTGGCAACATTTCAATTGTACTTTATTTCTGAACGAGATCTCTTCTTAATGAGATTGTCTTTATGGCAATTTAATTATTTAAGTAGCATTCATGCTAGCGGCGCCATCCTCACGTTCATGTTTCGCTTTAAGATGCTATTTTAAACTTGAAGTGCGCCGATGATAAAAAAAAGTTTGTCCTTGCAATACTAACTAATTACCTCAGTTTTGTCTAAAGTTCCATCGAGGTTTATTTGAAGCAAAAATGGGCGCAGAGCACATCGCTCTGACTATCCTCACACTAGCGTGTGGCCTGATCACTGCCCGTGCAATGCGCGCTGCCTTCAGGTGCCGGTCAAAACATACACTTTGTTTAATCCTCATTAATTAATGGTAATGCGATTTTTAAAATTTTTACTATTCACATGCATTAACATTGACAGCCCTAATATATAAATATGTATATATATATATATATATAAACGTTAGGTCAGGAAAAAAACAAATTTCATCCCTACGAGCCTGTTTCGCAGGTTTCCCTGCTCTTCAGGGGATTTTATAAATTGTTATATATGTTATATATTTATTATATATACATTTTATATATTTTGATAAATTGCCCTGAAGAGCAGGGAAACCTGTGAAACAGGCTTGTAGGGATGAAATCGCCTCTGTGTTGTTTCCCCTGACCTAACGTATATTCCACTCTACGGATAAGTTAAGTTAACTTAAGTTAAAGTTAAAGTACCAATGATTGTCACACACACTAGGCATTTGACCCATCCCCTAGGAGGTGAGGGGAGCAGCGGCGGTGGCCGCGCCCGGGGAATCATTTTTGGTGATTGATAACTTGCCACAGAAACCTCGACAATATATACTGTATATATATATATATATATATATATATATATATATATATATATATATATATATATATATATATATATATATATATATATATATATATATATATATATATATATATATATATATATATATATATATATATATATATATATATATATATGCTGTATATATATATATTTATATACATATATGTATATATATATATATATATATATATATATATATATATATATATATATATATATATATATATATATATATATATATATGCTGTATATATATATATTTATATACATATATGTATATATATATATATATATATATATATATATATATATATATATATATATATATATATATATATATATATATATATATATATATATATATATATATATATATATATATATATATGCTGTATATATATATTTTTATATATATACAAAAAATAAAAATAAAAATAAAAAATATATATATGTATATATATAAAAATAAATAAATATATATGTATACATAAATAATAATATTAAAATATATATAAATTATAACATAATATAAATAGATAAATATAAATAATATATACATATATATATATATATATATATATATATATATATATATATATATATATATATATATATATATATATATATATATATATATATATATATATATATATATATATATATATATATATATATATATATATATATATATATATATATATATATATATATATATATATATATATATATATATATATATATATGTATATATATATCCAACCATACATATAAATAATATTAAAAATATATAAATAATAATATAATATAAATAAATAAATAAATATCAATAATATATACATATATATATATATATATATATATACATATATATATATATATATATATATATATATATATATATATATATATATATATATATATATATATATATATACATATATATATATATATATATATAATTATTATTTTTTAATATAATAAAAATAAGTAACATGACAGCATCTATGCATCATGCTCGGGTGCATCATGTCATGTTTGCTCAGTTAAGAATGAAAACACTTTTCCTGCTGTCCAAGTCAAGAGACATCCTGATGAATGACGCCACTTCTGACCATAACCTTTGACCCCTCAGTCAAAGCAATAGGCGTCAATAGGTGGGGGGCCCACCCTCTGGATCCTAACCCCCCACCCCGTTCTCCTCCCACCACCCTGTGCATTTTTTACCCCTGTTGTATCCACGCGGGCCATGTCCCCGTGCATGCTGGGAGTCCCTCACTGCGCCGCCCCCTCCCCACACAATGCCAGCTGTCCGTCAAACATCCATTCAGCTGTCAATCACTCGCGGAACTATCCCGGAATGTTTACTCAGATGATCCTGACGCAGGCATTTTCTGTTGCTGTCAACACGTAATGGCCTAAATGAAAGAGAGGTCAAAGGTCCCGATTGGCTCCACACGGGCGTCCCAGGGGAGCGGGTGTCTAAGACAGTGAGCCATGATTCCCCAAGGAAGCGAAGGATTTTAGTCAAAGGGTTTATAAACTCTTTATAAGTGCTTTGTTAGGACTGAACTGTACGTGAATACATAAGATCCGCTGCTTGCCAAATAGTGAGCCAACATTAATAACCAAAACAATAACAATCAGGCTGTTTGCCTGGAGTCGTGGACTCACCGATAACGCTGAATCGAATCATCGACTCAGATCACTTTTAGAGAGTCACTCAAAGGAGCCATAACAAAACAGTACTTTTCAACTTTAATAATACCATTTCAGCACTTGTATTATGGGTTTGTTGTAAAACCGGAACGCAGTCGCTGCTACAAAGCAAAATGTTGATTTTTGGCGCCATCTTGCAAGTATTTTAACTGTTCCCATGTTAGCATGCCGACATTAGCATGCCATTTTTTATGCTAACATCTTAGTTAATATTTTATGTTTAAACCTAAAATCCATGGATTTTGATAATCGGCGCCATCTTGCAATATGCTAACTGTACTGTTTTTTGTTTTTTTTGCTGCAGCTGTTACATATACTGTAATTTTGTACATGGTAATTGGGATGCACCTGTCTGCAGATCCTACAGCAAGCTTTGTAATCTACACGGTCTTTTCCAACTAATAACACTACCTACAAGGGTGTGTGATTCCACCCAATCAACCATAGATCTCATTCTCACTTCAGACCGGCCTAAAATAAAAAATAGTGGGGTCATGATCTGTGGTCTTAGCGACCACTATCTAACCTTCTGCACCCGCAAAATAGCTAAACCCAAAGCCAACGGCCACATAACAGCCCAATCCAGATCCCTTAAAAAATACTCCAGTGATAATTTCAACCTAAAATTAGGTGAGTGGGACTGGTCCCCTGTGCTCACAAGCAACTTGGTTGATGATGCTTGGGATCGCTTCAAAACAGCGTTCCTAACGATACTAAATGACATGGCTCCCGTGAAAACAGTCAGGATCAAAGCCCGCTCTGAACCATGGATGAATCCGGACCTATTAGCTGCCATAAAAGACAGACAGAAAATACTCCGAATACCAAAAGTGCAAAACCGAAGTAGACAAAAAACCCAATAATAACCTCAAATCACTGCATTCAACACTCAAAAAGCAATGCAATAAATTAAGAAATAAGACAACCAACCTGACTAAATCCTTAAAAAAAAATTACATTAACGACAAAATAGAGGAAAGCACAAATAAGCCACGTGAGTTCTGGAAAATCCTCAACAATCAGCTTCCTGGTTGCAGCCAGAAACTAAAAACCAGACTCACCAACATCAACATCAAGGAGGGTGACTCCCTCATTACAGACAAAATGGAGGTAGTAAGCAGACTTAACACCTTTTTCACCAGCATAGCCACAACTCTAGTGAACAAGCTGTCCCACCACTCTGGTCGCTTTGGTGTAGAACACATTAAAGCCTTCTACAGAAAGCTAGGAGTATCCAACAACGATTTCAAATTAGAAATGGTCTCAGCTGACGAGGTGCTTAAAAATTTGAGCGCGCTCCACCCAAACAAGGCCACCGGCCTTGACAATATCCCCTCCAGATTCCTCAGGGACTCTGCCACCACCATTGCCCCAATCATCACGCACATAATAAACCTCTCAATTACACAAGACCAAGTACCAAAAGATTTCAAAATAGCAAGAGTAACTCCGCTCTTTAAAAAAGGAAGCAAATTTGAACCTGGCAACTACCGACCTGTTTCTATTCTCAGTTCCATTTCGAAAGTAATGGAAAAAATAGTTTATGAACAGGTCGATAGTTACCTTGCCACTAATAAACTCCTGTACCAATTCCAATCCGGCTTCAGAACTAACCACTCCACTGACACATGCCTTCTCTATCTGACCGACCACATCAAACATGAGGCGGACGCAGGCAAATACTGCGGCATTGTCATGCTGGACCTTCAGAGGGCCTTTGACACCGTTAATTACGCTATACTGTTGGATAAGCTCAGAGCAATCGGATTTGACAAAACCTCATCGAGCTGGATGCAATCTTACTTGGAGGGGAGGAAACAGGTGGTAGAGGTGAACGGCACCATGTCCCCCCCCCCCTCTCAGTAAGCTGTGGAGTCCCCCAAGGCAGTATATTAGGGCCTTTACTGTTCCTAATATACGTAAACGACTTGTCATCAGCATGCGACTGTGAATTGTTTTTGTTTGCGGATGACTCGGCCCTGCTGGTATCCGGCAAGGACAAGTCACAGGTGGAGAAAATCCTCAGTGCTGAACTCTGTAGAATTTGCACCTGGCTCGCTGACAACAAGCTATCCATACACTTGGGTAAAACGAAATCCATCCTATTTGGGTCCCACATCAACCTTAAGAAAGTCAATGACTTCACTATAAAAGTGGGTGACATTGTTATCACCAGGAAATATGAAGTCACCTACCTAGGTTCCATTCTAGAGGCTAACCTTTCCTGTGATAAAATGGCAACCAAGGTAATCAAAAAGGTCAACCAACGAACAAGATTTCTCTACAGAATCTCCTCTCTGGTCAACAAAAGCACCATGAAGATTCTAGCGGGAACTCTCATTCAACCCTTTTTCGATTACGCATGCACCTCCTGGTACCCTAGCACCTCCAAAACCCTCAAATCTAGACTCCAAACATCCCAGAACAAGCTAGTCAGATTACTTCTAGACCTCCACCCCAGATCACACCTCACTCCTACCCACTTCTCCAAAGTGGGCTGGCTCAGGGTGGAGGACAGAGTAAAACAACTTGCACTGAGCCTAGTCTATAAAATCCGCTACACCTCCCTGATACCGAAGTACATGTCAAACTACTTCCGCCATAACCACAACACCAGAGGGAGCTCCACAAACCACGTTAAACCCAGATTCCGATCTAACAAAGGTCTTAACTCATTCTCTTTCTATGCCACATCAATATGGAATGCACTCCCAACAGGTGTAAAAGAAAGGGCATCTCTATCCTCCTTCAAAACCGCACTAAAAGAACACCTCCAGGCAACTTCAACCCTAAACTAACACCTTCCATTCCATAACATACCTCTTCGGATTGTAAATAATCAAATGTAAATAATCAAATATAGACACTTTTTCTTATACTTTCTGATCTCTCTCTCTGTGTCCACTAATTGCTGTACATATCCTACCAAGTCAGTTCTACACTGTTTCAATGTCCATTTCTCTGATGATGCAATTGTTGATGACTGAAGTGTTGATACCAACAAAACCTAATCCCCCGACCCCCCCCCCATATCCCACACCCCGGATTGTAAATAATGCAAATAATTCAATGTATATACTCTGATGATTATCTTGTGTGATGACTGTATTATGATCATAGTATATATCTGTATCATGAATCAATGGATTAAGTGGACCTCGACTTAAACAAGTTGAAAAACTTATTCGGGTGTTACCATTTAGTGGTCAATTGTACGGAATATGTACTTCACTGTGCAATCTACTAATACAAGTTTCAATCAATCAATCAATCAATCAATCAATCAATCAATCAATATATATTACATAAAAATATAATATCATATAATAATATAATATATCAGTATATATTTTATATATATATATATATATATATATATATATATATATATATATATATATATATATATATATATATATATATATATATATATATATATATATATATATATATATATATATATATATATATATATATGCGGTCCTCTCCAAGGTTTCTCATAGTCATTCACATCGACGTCCCTTGTGTGGGCTCTGTGCCGAGGATGTCGTTGTGGCTTGTGCAGCCCTTTGAGACTTTTGTGATTTAGGGCTATATAAATAAACATTGATTGATTGTTTGATTGATTGATTGATATAATATATACTGTATTAATATAATAAGTAAATATTACATATGTTATATTTTATATTGTTACTATAATAAATGTTCAGTCTACTTAATACCTGCATTAACATAAATATATTTATGTTATTTATATATTATATATATATTATATATATATTATATTATATTATTTACTTATTTATATTTATTATTGTCTATTGTGAGCGAACTGTGGTGCTGAATTTCCCCCAGGGATCAATAAAGTACTTTCTATTCTATTCTATTCTATCCTTTCCATCCTTACCCTTTCCATCATTTGAAACTGAGCTACTGTGTGGAACAATTTCCCTTGTGGATCAATAAAGTTTGTCTAAGTCTAAGTCTAAGTCTAAGTTAGCATGAAAACCTTGTTATGTTATTATTTTAGCTATTTCTTTTCATTACTTGGTGCCATCTTGCAAGTATAACAACAGTTTTTATGTTAGCACGCTAATCTTAGCCTGCTCACATTTTATTCTATTTTAGTAAGTGTCTATGTTTTAACCTAAAAGTCAAGGATTTTCTTACTTGGTGACATCATGTCAAGTATGGCAACTGCTTCTTTGTTGGCGTGCTAACAGTAAATTATTATTATGCTAACATTAGCATGCACATTATTTTGTACGTCATTTTATATTTTTAAACCTACAAGTCACCTATCCTGTTTGTGATTTTCATGGACAGGATTTCTAGGCGGAGTCGTGGCCATGGCGGAGAGGGTATACGTCTCGGGGGGGCTAAGGGTTGCGGGTTGGTTATTCCCCAGGAGGAAGTCGCAAATGTTGCTCTGGAGAGGGAAGTCTGGGGGTCTCTGCTTGAGCTGCTGTCCCCGCGACCCGATTCCGGATAAGCGGTTGAAGATGGATGGATGAAGTCAGATTTCATTAATTGGCACCATCTTGTTTTTATGTAAGCATGTTAATGTTAGCATGATAATATTTTATGCTTGCATTTTAGCGCACTTGTTTATGTTTAAAGGAGCCATATGTAATCATTTCATGTCAGGTCATCATTAAATGTCAAAAATCATTAATAAATCATATTATTTTCAAATACCTCTATAACTGATAACGATAGTTCATAGGGCTGTGAATCTTTGGGTGTCCCACGATTCGATTCAATATCGATTCTTGGGGTCACGATTCGATTCAAAATCGATTTTTTTTTCAATTCAACACGATTCTCGATTCAAAAACGATTTTTTTCCCGCTTCAAAAGGATTCTTTATTCATTCAATACATAGGATTTTAGCAGGATCTACCCCAGTCTGCTGATATGCAAGCAGAGTTGTAGATTTTTGTAAAAAGCTTTTATAATTGTAAAGGACAATGTTTTATCAACTGATTGCAATAATATACATTTTTTTAAACTATTAAATGAAACAAAAATATGACTTATTTTATTTTTGTGAAAATATTGGACACAGTGTGTTGTCAAGCTTATGAGATGCGATGCAAGTGTAAGCCACTGTGACACTATTGTTCTTTTTTTAAATTTTTTATAAATGTCTAATGATAATGTCAATGAGGAATTTTTAATCACTGCTATGTTGAAATTGTAACTAATATTGATACTGTTGTTGATAATATTCATTTTTGTTTCACTACTTTTGGTTTGTTCTGTGTCGTGTTTGTGTCTCCTCTTAATTGCTCTGTTTATTGCAGTTCTGAGTGTTGCTGGGTCAGGTTTGGTTTTGGAATTGGATTGCATTGTTATGGTATTGCTGTGTATTGTTTTGTTGGATTGATTAATTAAAAAAAAAAAACATTTTTAAAAATAAAAAAATAAAAAAATCGATTTTTAAAAAAATGATAATCGATTCTGAATCGCACAACGTGAGAATCGCGATTAGCAGACCCATTAAAATTTCCATGGAAATGTTCTAGTTCAAATTGTTAAACAACAAAACGTGACTAAAACCAAACTCCATTCTTTGGTTAACCTTACTGGAAAAATGTATTTTCATAAATAAATGATTATTAACAGGAACAGTAAGAGGCCATGCAAATTACAACCACGTTAATAAACATGCTTCCAAAGATAATCGAGACGTAGAAATAGAGGAAAAAACATGTAGAAGAAAGCACACAACTTTCACAGGGAGGCGGTGAGGAGGGGTGCACTGGAGGGGGAGGATGGGAATGTTATCTGCAGGGGTCACAAAGGTCAGGCGAGAACCTTCAACTCACTTCCTGTTCCTGCTGCTGCCGACATGACAACAACAACCTTCCTCTGGAATTTAAACGCATCCTCCCAACTCCCAAACATTCGTCATCTACAGGTTTTTTTCCCCACATATTTAACGAAGTTCGACTGGATGTTTTTTGCGTATGGAATTTTTGGCATGCGCTCAAGCATGCATCTGCTGCGTTCAAGGACACGGATACAAAAAAGAAAAAAAAGGCACATCTGCTTGCAACATGTTCCCACCCTCTTTGAAACCTCAAAGAGAATTTTTGACTTCACGTTGTTTGCACATGATAGAATATAGAAATAAAACAATGACTAAATTTGATCATGTTTTTTATTAATTTTTTTATTCATGAAAAAGTCTTAAAGATAAAAAAAAGTAAGCGAGCATGTACTTATGTTTACAATTTATTTTCAATTTGATGACATGTTGTTTTCATTCAGCAGAATAAATTGTAATAACATTTTGCACCCCACAAATTTTCAGTAGTTTGTTTATTTTATTTTGTTTAAAAAAACCGTGTATATGGTCATTTATATGTTATTCAACTTGATGATGATGATGATGGCAATTATTGACTTCATTAGTTTTATTTAAAAAAAAAAAAAAAAAAAAAAATATATATATATATATACATACATATACATATATGTACATATATATATATATATATATATATATATATATATATATATATATATATATATATATATATATATATATATATATATATATATATATATATATATACATATATATATATATATACATACATATACATATATGTACATATATATATATATATATATATATAAGTATATATATATATATATTGGTAATATATATATATATATATATATATATATATATATATATATATATATATATATATATATATATATATATATATATATATATATATATATATATATATTACCAATTTTATTTGATGACATCCATTAATATTATTCAATTAACAAAACATGCACATTAGCTTATTAGCTTGTAAGAATTAATAAAAGAACATGGAATACACAATAACTGTAGCAATTTCAGGGAAGTGAACCATTAACTCATAAAAATATAAAAATGATGTAAAAATATCTATATATATTTTTTTTTTACAATTTAAATGTTTTACAATGTTATTTCAATTGTTGGTATCATCTTTATTTTATTATCCTGACTGTATTTATCATATGTTGTCCTATTTTCAGTTTAATTATTATACTAAAAAATTATTTCAATAATATATTTCAATATATGATTTGATACATATTTTTTTTTATTTTTATTTTTTAAATGTAATTGTTATTAAAATAAACATTTTAAATTAATTAAACATATTTGATACAACAGCAACATCATATTCAAAATCTTAAAATGGTTACTGGCATTCATTTTTAACAATAAAACACTTTTTTTAAGTTATCACTAGAAACATGTCAACTACATTGAATATAAATATCTAAACTTGTTCATAAATATTATTCATGCATGGGATTGGTATCAAATGTGGTACTTTTACAGGTAACAAGTGAATTCTGTCGTTACTACAGAGTACCAATTTGCATGAAATCAAACGGGAAAAACTGGCATATTCTGGGTAATATTAACATTTACCATGCCAACAAAGCAAGCATACCTGATAGAAATCCCTCGAAAGTAAGGCTTCACTTTTCAAAATGCGCTAGCACGATGCTAATGCTAATGTGAAATGGATATGCCATACACATTTGTTGTTTTTATTATTTAAATTGTTTTTGGATTTAATTTATTATTTTATCTTTTGTTATTTGATATGCTTTCAATGTATTTACTTTTTATTGTTTATTTTATGTGGGGCACTTTGAAAACAGTTTTGTTAATAATGCTATATAAATAAAGTGGATTGGATTGGATGCATATTACTGATTAGCATTAGCGATAAGGCTGCACAAAAAATAAATTCACATCTGAATCGGCCTTCTTATTTACCCCGAATATAAATTCATACTTTAAATTTTTTAAATTTTTTTTATAGGACTCAATTTTTAGAAATACGTTTTTGTCCATCTCCATGCAATGATAAGGAACCTTTCTAACCTGTAACGTGTTTTGAAAAAGTATACCAAATAATTCATTGTGAGAATCTGTTTGAATCGAGAATTGTGTTGAACAGAGAATCGAATCGTCACCCCAAGAATCGGATTGGGATCAAATCGTTAGGTGCCCAAAGATTCACACCCCTATCAGCAATTTTACATGGCAATTTCACCTCCAAATTTGGTAACTAAAACTACAAAATCCAAAACCAGTGAAGTTGGCACGTTGTGTAAATGGTAAATAAAAACAAAATACAATGATTTGCAAATCCTTTTCAACCTATATTCAATTGAATAGACTGCAAAGACAAGATATTTAACGTTAGGAATGGAAAACGTTGTTATTTTTTGCAAATATTATCTCATTCGGAATTTAATACCTGCAACATGTTTTAAAAAAGCTGGCACAAGTGGCAAAAAAGACTGAGAAAGTTGACTAATGCTCATCAAACACTTATTTGGAACATCCCACAGGTGAACAGGCTAATTGGGAACAGGTGGGTGCCATGATTAGGTATAAAAGCAGCTTCCATGAAATGCTCAGTCATTCACAAACAAGGATGGGGCGAGGGTCACCACTTTGTGAACAAATGCGCGAGCAAATTGTCAAACAGTTTAAGAACATTTCTCAACCAGCTATTGCAAGGAATTTAGGGATTTCACCTTCTACGGTCCGTAATATCATCAAAAGGTTCAGAGAATCTGGAGAAATCACTGCATGTAAGCGATGATATTACGGACCTTCGATCCCTCAGGCGGTACTGCATCTAAAAGCGACATTGGTGTGGAAAGGATATCACCACATGGGCTCAGGAACACTTCCGAAAACCACTGTCAGTAACTACAGTTTGTCGCTACATCTGTAAGTGCAAGTTAAAACTCTACTATGCACAGCGACAGCCATTTATCAACAACACCCAGAAACGCTGCCGGCTTCACTGGGCCCGAGCTCATCTAAGATGAACTGATGCGAAGTGTAAAAGTGTTTTGTGGTCTGACGAGTCCACATTTCAAGTTGTCTTTGGAAACTGTAGACGTGGTGTCCTCCTGAACAAGGAGGAAAAGAACCATCCGGACTGTTCTAGGCGTAAAGTTGAAAAGCCAGCATCTGTGATGGTATGGGGGTGTATTCGTGCCCAAGGCATGGGTAACTTACACATCTGTGAAGTCACCATTAATGCTGAAAGGCACATACAGGTTTTGGAGCAACATATGTAGCCATCCAAGCAACGTTACCATGGACGCCCCTGCTTATTTCAGCAAGACAATGCCAAGCCACGTGTTACAACAGCATGGCTTCATAGTAAAAGAGTGCGGGTACTAGACTGGCCTGCCTGTAGTCCAGACCTGCCTCCCATTGAAAATGTGTGGCGCATTATGAAGCCTAAAATACCACAACGGAGACCCCCGGACTGTTGAACAACTTAAGCTGTAAATCAAGCAAGAATGGGAAAGAATTCCACCTGAAAAGCTTCAAAAATGTGTCTCCTCAGTTCCCAAACGTTTACTGAGTGTTGTTAAAAGGAAAGGCCATGTAACACAGTGGTAATAAAAATGCCCCTGTGCCAACCTTTTTGTAATGTGTTGCTGTCGTTAAATTCTAAGTTACAGATTATTTGAAATAACAACAACAAGTTTCTCATTTCCAACATTAAATATCTTGTCTTTGCAGTCTATTCAATTGAATATAAGTTGAAAAGGATTTGCAAATCATTGTATTCTGTTTTTATTTACGATTTACACAACGTGCCAACTTCACTGGTTTTGGCTTTTGTACATGTGAAAGGTACCCATCCCTACATTGATAATAAAACCATACACAAGTGCAAGTTAAACCCAAAAATAAATCAGCTTTATTGGAAAAAAAACATGTGTATTAACTTTTAAACAATTAGTACTATGCATTTACCTTCACTGATTGGCTGCGAGAAATCACATGGTCCTACTGCCTTATAGGAAGACGTTTTGTTCAACTGCGCTTACTGAAGGTGGTTTTCCGCCCTATAAAAATCTACCTTTTTTATCTCCATAGCTTTTATTTAGATAAAGAAAATGTAGGTCAAGACTTGTAGTTTTTATTACTTCACAAATGTGATCCATCACGTGCATCAATGCGCGCACACACACACACACACACCCACACACACACACACACACTCAGGGATGTTCAGCGTGCATCCTGTAGAGGATGCAGAAAGGAAGTGATTGAATAATTCAGCATATTTCCTGAGCTGTAATGGCTCAGTGTGCTGCTGATGGCACTGTGCTGCATGCTCAGTCATGGGGTTAAGTGCTGCGTCTTCATCCGTCCAGCTTTGGAGCTTCACTTTATTATATTAATAATGATAGTATAGTGGCCTGGTGTGAGCTACTGTATCAAAGGCCCCAAATGGCAGCGTGAAAGTATATTTTGTACTTTTTTCATGTGTAGTCTGCAGCAATGAAGACAAAAAATGATTATTTCACGGCATATTTACAAAAAGAAAAAGAAATAAATGCCTAGCAGGCTAGAGAATGTCTCACTCCTGACTCCAGATGAGGGATCGACCGATTATCGACGCCGATATTTGGCATTTTGATGTACCAATACACAATAATATAATCTATAATGGATATATAATGTTATATAAATACAAAACCCAAAACCAGTGAAGTTGGCACGTTGTGTAAATGGTAAATAAAAACAGAATACAATGATTTGCAAATCCTTTTCAACCTATATATAATTGAATAGACTGCCAAGACAAGATATTTAACATTCAAACTGGAAAACTTTGTTATTTTTTGCAAATATTAGCTCATTTGGCATTTGATGCCTGCAACATGTTTCAAAAAAGCTGGCACAAGTGGCAAAAAAGACTGACAAAGGTGAGGAATGCTCATCAAACACTTATTTGGAACATCCCACAGGTGAACAGGGTAATTGGGAACAGGTGGGTGCCGTGATTGGGTATAAAAGCAGCTTCCATTAAATGTTCAGTCATTCACAAACAAGGATGGGGCGAGGGTCACCACTTTGTGAACGAATGTGTGAGCAAATTGTCGGACAGTTTAAGAACAACATTTCTCAACCAGCTATTGCAAGGAATTTAGGGATTTCACCATTTATGGTCCGTAATATCATCAAAAGGTTCAGAGAATCTGGAGAAATCACTGCAAGGCCGAAAACCAACATCGAATGGCCGTGACCTTCGACCCCTTAGACGGTACTGCATCAAAAAGCGACATCAGTGTGTAAAGGATATCACCACATGGGCTCAAGAACACTTCAGAAAACCACTGTCAGTAACTACAGTTGGTCGCTATATCTGTAATTGCAAGTTAAAACTCTACTATGCAAAGCGAAAGCCATTTATCAACAACACCCAGAAACGCCGCCGGCTTTGTTGGGCCCGAGCTCATCTAAGATGGATTGATGCAAAGTGGAAAAGTGTTCTGTGGTCTGACGAGTCCACATTTCAAATTGTTTTTGGAAACTGTGGACGTTGTGTTCTCCAGACTAAAGAGGAAAAGAACCGGACTGTTATAGACGCAAAGTTCAAAAGCCAGCATCTGTGAAGTGTTGCTGCCATTAAAAGTTGTGAAGTTAATGATTGTTTGCAAAAAAAATTTAAGTTTCTTAGTTCGAACATTTAATTATTGTCTTTGAAGTCTATTCGATTGAATATAAGTTCAAAAGGATTTGCACATCCTTTGTATTATTTTTTATTTATGATTTACACAACGTGCCAACTTCACTGGTTTTGGGTTTTGTACAATAATTTAAAATAATAATAATTCAAGACGAAGCAATTTCTGTAGAAATTGCGTGTGAATGCTACAATGTTGAAGCTGAACTGAAATGCTGATGGAATGTAGAATGAATGTAAGATTAGTTCGAATGTAAAAATGGAATGAATGCTGTAATCATTGGAATGTTGACGAGCTAACGCTGAACTGATATGCAAGTGGACTGCAAAAATGGAATAAAGGTCAAATTGATTAAAAGTTAAAAACGGTTTAAAAGTTGAAGAGCAGAAACCTTACTGAAATTTAGTACGCATCTTGAAATGCTAACTGTTGGTATAGCTAGATGAGTAAGCATAGTTCAAAGAGGATACAAATCTACAAATAGGATACAAATAATGTATAACATTCGCTGAAATGTTAGTAGACAAAGTTAGTATGCTAACAACAGAACAGCTAGCACACTTCTAAGATGGCGAAAAGTAACAAAGTCCGTGTCGATTTGACTAAAAAGTACAAAGTTAGCTTAAATGCTTGCAAACAAATGCCAACATTAGCATGATAACAGGGGAACAGCTAGCATACTCCTAAGATATATATATATATATATATATATATATATATATATATATATATATATATATATATATATATATATATATATATATATATATATATATATATATATATATATATATATACTGTATGTAGCTCGGTTGCTAGAGCGGACATGCCAGCAACTAAAGGGTTCCAAGTTCGACCCCCATTCAGCCATCCTGGTCACTGCCGTTCTGTCCTTGGGAAAGGCACTATGTACATTTTCAGAATGTGCTTGGTTTTAGGCCAAAGTAAAACAAAGAAAACAATCTGCAGTTGTCATCGTTGCATTCTTAAGTTATTATGACATGATTTTACCAGTCCGGTCCACGTGGGAATACATGTTTCTTCATGCGTCCCCTGAGCTGAACTAAGTTTGACACCCCTTAGGCCTTAGGCTAGGATCCTGTTCGTGGACTTCAGCTCTGCATTTAACACTATCATCCCGGATACCCTGCACCGCAAAACTCACCCCACTCACAATGCTGGCCTTTGCCTGTCAGTGGATCTCCAATTTCCTGACTGAGCAGGTAACACTGGGGAGCATCACATCCAGCACCCGGACAATCAGTACAGGCACTGATTATTTTGCAGTATGTTTTAGAAAAAAACAGCCAGAAAGACTTTCAAATGGCCTTTTGTGAGCTACTTAGGGTACAATATGTCTATTTAATAAAGTGTATTTTGCACATTGCTGATATATTTTCTGCAATGATGGTACGATTAAAACGCCAATTAGAAAATTCACATGTTACAGTGTATTTTATACAAAACCTAAAACCAGTGAAGTTGGCACATTGTGTAAATGGTAAATAAAAACAGAATACAATGATTTGTGAATCCTTTTCAACCTATAATCAATTGAATAGACTGCAAAGACAAGATACTTAACGTTCGAACTGGTAAACTTTGTTATTTTTTCGCAAATATTAGCTCATTTGGAATTTGATGCCTGCAACATGTTTCAAAAAAGCTGGCACAAGTGGCAAAAAAGACCGAGAACGTTGAGGAATGCTCATCAAGCACTTATTTGGAACATCCCACAGGTGAACAGGGTAATTGGGAACAGGTGGGTATAAAAGCAGCTTCCATGAAATGCTCAGGCGTTCACAAACAAGGTTGGGGCGAGGGTCACCACTTTGTGAACAAATGCGTGAGCAAATTGTCGAACAATTTAAGAACAACATTTCTTAATGAGCTATTGCAAGGAATTTAGGGATTTCACCATCTACGGTCCGTAATATCATCAAACGGTTCAGATAATCTGGACAAAATCCCTGCACGTAAGCAGCAATGCCGAAAACCTTCGATCCCTCAGGTGGTACTGCATGAAAAACCGACATCAGTGTGTAAAGGATATCACAACATGGGCTCAGGAACACTGCAGAAAACCACTGTCAGTAACTACAGTTCCTCGCTAAATCTGTAAGTGCAAGTTAAAACTCTACTGTGCAAAACCAAAGCCATTTATCAACAACACCCGGAAAAGCCGCCGGCTTTGCTTGGTCCGAGCTTATCTAAGATGGACTGATGCAAAGTGGAAAAATGTTCTGTGGTCTGTGGAGTCCACAATTCAAATTGTTTTTGGAAACTGTGGACGTCGTGTCCTCTGGACCAAAGAGGAAAAGAACCATCCGGACTGTTATAGGAAGACGGTACGTGACATTAGACACAAAAAAGATCTTCGGGCCCTTTCATACACACATTGGCAGCCATAAATAGCAGCCTGATTGACAACCACGGCCAGGTGTGGCCAGGCTGCCAATCAGTGGCAGGTGAGGAGGAAAAGCACTCAGGGAGACATGCAGGAAATGGAACCAAAATAAGAGCGCTGACCAGGAAACAAGTGCAGATAACTTGGAAACAAGACGTGACGTGACAGATCGTCACAATTAGGTGCATTTTGCAAAGTTTGTATGTATTTTCTACTCCACCAGCAACATTAAAATTAATACATTGCATAATTGCATGCTGACTCTTTAAGAATTGAAATCAAATATATGAAAAATTACCTTAATTGCCTTTTACTTTTGTCTTATTCTATTTTGCCTTCGTTATGCTTTTACTTAACCCTTGAGTCACCTTTGACCAAAAAACGAAAATTTTCAGCATTTTTGTTTCACCCCATTTAAAAATTTAAATCAGTTAAATTTAAAAGGTGAGCGGGCTGACATTTGGCCACATAGTTTTGAACAAGTTTATCTTCAAAATGGCATCATGGAACTTTTTGCAAAGTTATTCCATATAGGAGATATTCATTCACTTTGCCAATTTTGGTCGCCCATTGACCCCCATTGTAACACATATTTTTCAATATAGTGAAAACCTGACATTTTATAACGCTTTCACCACAAATACAAAATAGATCTAAACAGCTCCCTTTGAAATACAAGGAAACATTGTTTTGGGTGTAATTACACTTATCAACCACTAGTTATTGCAAGATACACAGTGTTTTGCATAGTAGTTCATTCAAATTGAAGAATGTGCTAACAAACAACATAAATATAATAAACAATGATGGTGGTGTGAGTATGAGGGGCCGTTAGGGAAATTATTCAGAATGACCTCTTGCATACGCTACTGAAATGCTCACATACACTACTAAAATCCTTTATTACACACTACTGAATTTTTTCTCTCTCATAAACACTACTGAAATTGTTTTCTCTCACACACTACTAAAATCCTTTTATACACTACTGTATATCTTTCACATACACTACTGAATTTTGTTTCTCTCACACACACTACTAAAATCCTATTAGAAACAACTAAAATCCTTTCATACACACTACTGAAAACCTTTCACACACACTGCTTATTTTTTTTTCTCCCATACACATTACTGAAATCCTCTCATACCACTAAAATCCTCTCATACACACAACTGAATTTTTCTCTCTCACACACAGTACTAAAATCAATTTATACACACTACTGAAAACCTTTCACAAACACTACTGAATTTTTTTTCTCTCATACACATTATTGAAATCCTTTCATACACACTACTTCGAATAATTTCAGTAGCGTGTGAGAGATAATTTCAACAGTGTGTGTAGGAAAATGTTGGTATTGTGTGAGTGTGTTTCAGTAGTGTGCATGAGAGAAAAAATGTCAGTAATGTTTGTGAAAGGTTTTCAGTAGTGTGTATGAGAGGATTTTAATAGTGTGTGTGAGAGGATTTCTGTATTGTGTGTGAGGGAAAATAATTTCAGTAGTGTGAATGAGAGGATTTCAGTAGTGTATGTGAGAGAATGTTTGTGTGACAGCATTTCAGTTGTATGTAAGAGGTCATTCTGAATAATATCCCTAACGGACCCTCATACCACTAAACCACTGAATGACGGCAGATTATGTGGTTATGTAACTTCAAATGCATAGATTCTTTATCGTTATTTGCGTTAAAACAAATGTTCAGTTTCAGCAAAAATATGTGCCGATACTTTCCACCCATTTTCTACTGCTTGTCCCTTTCCGGGTTGCCGGGGTGGGTGGCGGAGCTTATCCCAGCAACATTACAAATATATAAAGTCTTTATATCTATGGATAGGTCTGAAGCTGTTGAAAAATTTAAAGCGTTGAAAGATTTTTTTAAATAACAATACATGAATTACTTCTAACACTTTTTTGAGTGCATCCGCTTGACGTAGTCTTGAATGATTGTCGACTCAAGAGTTAAAGATGCTATTGATCTTGCACGTGCATATGTACAAAGATTTTTTTTTCTTCTTACAAACTGCACAACAAAGTGGGAGTTTTGTGTCTGTATTCTGGGACAGGGGGCAGGAAATCCATGGCCCCTGCAGGCAGAATGTGAGGGGTGTGTGTTTTATATTTAGTGGTTAGTTCCAGGAAGCAGGATGACACTTGTTAAATGTTACTGAGAGCCTTGTGGCTTTAACCCAGGTTCCCACTTTCCCACAGTCCAGGACGGAAATGGCCGGATGGAGGCCCTGTCCCCTGGTGGCGTCCACGCTAAGAACTATGGGTAAAGTCCAGACAGACTCCAGTGGGAGTGTAGATGGGTCACAGTGCAACATACTTGTTTACTGTTCTTTCACTGGTTATCACTGACTCTTTATGACATTGCAGAATCCTTTTATGTTTTTTTTTTTTTTTACTTACTTAATAACTTGTTTAAGAATTCATTTAAGATCTGTCATGGATCCGTTTTTCAAATCTAATATGAATGTAATTATTTGATTCAAATTGGTTGTTGGTAATAACTTGCATATGTTGTCTGTTTTACCACATTTTTATACACCATACATTTTATTGATCCGTCCACCAGCTTGTCAAATTTTTAGACTATTTAGATTCCTTAGTACCCGCAGGTAAATTTGGGTCGCAGTGAGAGAGAGTCATACAAAACAATATAATAAATCAATGCAAAATTATAAAAAAAAAAAAAAAAAAAAAAAAAGGTAAATTAAAGTCTCATAAAATAAAGATGGTACTTGTTTTTCTCAATGTCCTTTACAATGGCTAATAAATAACATGTATTGTTTTATTTATTTATAATTAAGTCATCTGGCAGCTGGAAAAGATACTAAATGGGGTTGTAGCTCCCTCTGCTGGTCTAATAGAAAACCCTTAAATGCTTCAGAGTTTAATACAGTTTTTAAACTGTATACAAAATAATTACAACATTGTATTTAGATGCATTTGTATGTAATGTTATATTATTTGAGTTGAGTTTATTATTGTGGTAGTAGCTTGCATTAGTGTACTACAGCAATGCAATATGAGTCAAATAATATTATAATAAATACATAATATAATACAACTACTCCTACTGTATAATACATTGGTTAAATTCCAAATGATTTTGAACTGCAATAATATTTTGACCCACAAGATGTCAGTGTTGGAACACTGTTGCCAGTTTAAAGAGACATTTCAGACACTCACCAAAGCGCTCACTACCTACAGGATGTATGTTTTCATGCAATTATTAGCAATAATAGCAACAACAAGTCATGTGACGCTTTATTTTCCATGTACACATATAGTTTCCCAGTTGTTCCAAAAGGCAGGTGAGGTGAATATTGAAGGAAACCTACAATAACCTAACAATAGTAACAATAATACACACACTGTTTAATGAATACCACTTTTTTTTTTAAAAAAATATATATATATATATATATATATATATATATATATATATATATATATATATATATATATATATATATATATATATATATATATATATATATTTTTTTTTAAGTGGTATTTAATAAAAAGTGTGTGTATTATTATGTTTGCCAGCGACTCAGTCCACTATTAATAAATAAGTCCAGATAAATGTAATATTCAGATTTGCTCCATGCAGCTCATGCAAGAGTCACTGGAAATTGTACTAATAACATGTGAACCCCAAGTGCAGCCTGTCTTTCTCGCGCATGCACGCACACGCAAGGCAGGGGCAGCAAAGTCAGAGGCTGATCAATAAAGAGCGCTGAGGGAGGTTAGCTGTCACTCATCAGTGTCTGACATCTGCAATGGAGGATCCCTCAGGTCTGTGATACCGTCACTGACTCACTCACTGGTGGGTAATAGAAATATGTCCACCAAGAAGTCCTTATCTTTTGTGGATTAGAGACAAAACAATTAAAGGCCTACTGAAAGCCACTACTACCGACCATGCGGTCTGATAGTTTATATATCAATGATGAAATCTTAACATTGCAACACATGCCAATATGGCCGGGTTAACTTATAAAGTGCAATTTTAAATTTCCCGGGAAATATCCGGCTGAAAACGTCTCGGTATGATGACGTTTCCGCGTGACGTCACGGATTGAACGGAAGTATTTGGACACCATTGTGTCCCAATACAAACAACGTCTGTTTTCATCGAAAAATTCCACAGCATTCTGGACATCTGTGTGGGTGAATCTTTTCCAATTTGTTTAAAGAACAATGGAGACAGCAAAGAAGAAAGCTGTAGGTGGGATCGGTGTATTAGCAGCTGGCTACAGCAACACAACCAGGAGGACTTTGAGTTGGATAGCAGACGCGCTATCCAACGCTAGCCGCCGACCGCACCGATGATCGGGTGAAGTCCTTCGTTGCGCCGTCGATCGCTGGAACGCAGGTGAGCACGGGTGGAGATGAGCAGATGAGGGCTGGCGTAGGTGGAGAGCTAATGTTTTTAGCATAGCTCTGTCGAGGTCCCGTAGCTAAGTTAGCTTCAATGGCGTCGTTAGCAACAGCATTGCTAGGCTTTGCCAGGCTGGACAGCATTAACCGTGTGGTTACAGGTCCAGGGTTTGGTTTGGTGTCTCCTGATAGTAGAAGTTATAGTACCCGGTAGTATTGTTGATCTTCTGTCTATCCTTCCAGTCAGGGGCATGTTTCTTCTGTTTCTATCCGCAGTTAAGCACGATGCTATCACGATAGCTCCGAAGCTAAAGTGCTTCACCGATGTATTGTCGTGGAGATAAAAGTCACTGTGAATGACCATTTTGCGTTCTCGACTCTCATTTTCAAGAGGATATAGTATCCGAGGTGGTTTAAAATACAAATCCGTGATCCACAATAGAAAAAGGAGAAAGTGTGGAATCCAATGAGCCCTTGTACCTAAGTTACGGTCAGAGCGAAAAAAGATACACCCTGGCGTCCTGCACTGCACTCTAGTCCTTCACTCTCACTTTCCTCATCCACAAATCTTTCATCCTCGCTCAAATTAATGGGGTAATCGTCGCTTTCTCGGTCCGAATCGCTCTCGCTGCTGGTGTAAACAATGTGCAGATGTAAGGAGCTCTTCAACCTGTGACGTCATGCTACTTCCGGTACAGGCAAGGCTTTTTTTTATCAGCGACCAAAAGTTGTGAACTTTATCGACGATGTTCTCTACTAAATTTTTTCAGCAAAAATATGGTAATATCGCGAAATGATCAAGTATGACACATAGAATGGACCTGCATATCCCGTTTAAATAAGACAATTTCATTTCAGTAGGCTTTTAAGGCTTGGCACAATTGGGTATGGACAGTGGTGTGCCGTCAGGGCCAGCAAGGCCTTCTCTGCAGGCCTAACATAACCAGAAATCATGATCATAATTAAACAAAAAAGTATTTTTTAACTCTCTCCCTAAATATCTAAAAGTATTCATATTCTCTTCATGTCATATTATGCTCCTTCCAGTTTGTTGTTTTTAGGTTAGAGTTTGTATCCAATCAGAATTCAGCTAACTTATGTTGCCATGCTGTACGAAATCTGCCCGGGCCTTCAGAATCAACAATGCAGGCGTCCGTGCACTGTAAGTGAACAGGGACATACAGTTGATAGACAGGGAGCACTTTTAAAACCGACACACAGTCAATTTGAAAAAAATCCCTCCTTTTTGGGACCACCCTAATTTTGATAGATTTCACCACCAGGGGTGCAAATGAGACATTCACTATTAGATGCAATGCTTTTCCGTATTGGGACCATGATTTATGTCCTAACTTGTTCACCGGTCCTCATATGGACGGTACTTTTCCTTATTGATGTCTCAAGATGGGTAGAAATACAAGAACACACACGCACACACACACACACACACACTCTCTTGTATTTGTTACCTTCTTGAGACCTCGGAAAAATGCCGACCTTTTTAAAACCACCCTTTCTAGATATATAAAGATTTGTATTTACAACATTAATAATATATACAAAAAAAGGTAAGCTTTTAGTAAATTTTTTATTTATTTTTTGTTTGTAATTGGTTTTTAATCTTCATTGTTTACTTCAAGTTATTACAGTATGTCTCTGCATTCATATATATATATATTTTTAATTAATTTTGGCCAAAGGGGGCGCATTTCAATTTCTTACACACACTTGTTATTACTTATGTTGGCCAGAGCGCGAGCACTTAAACATTTTACACACTTTTGTTATTTCATATGTTGACCAGAGGGGGAGCACTTCTAAAACCGACACAGTCAATTTGAAAAAAATCCCTCCTTTTTGGGGACCACCCTAATTTTGATGGATTTCCCCACCAGGGGTGCAAATGAGACATTCTCTATTGAATGCAATGGTTTTCCGTATTGGGACCATGATTTCGGTCCTAACTTGTTCACCGCTCCTCATATGGACGGTACTTTTCCTTATTGATGTCTCAAGATGGGTAGAAATACAAGAACACACACACACACACACACACACACACACACACACGCACACACACACACTCTTGTATTTGTTACCTTCTTGAGACCTCGTAAAAATGCCGACCTTTTTAAAACCACCCTTTCTAGATATATAAAGATTTGTATTTACAACATTAATATTATATACAAAAAAAGGTAAGCTTTTAGTAAATTTTTTATTTATTTTTTGTTTGTAATTGGTTTTTAATCTTCATTATTTACTTCAAGTTATTACAGTATGTCTCTGCATTCATATATATATATATATATTTAATTAATTTTGGCTAAAGGGGGCGCATTTCAATTTCTTACACACACTTGTTATTACTTATGTTGGCCAGAGCGCGAGCACTTAAACATTTTACACACTTTTGTTATTTCATATGTTGACCAGAGGGGGAGCACTTCTAAAACCGACACAGTCAATTTGAAAAAAATCCCTCCTTTTTGGGGACCACCCTAATTTTGATGGATTTCACCACCAGGGGTGCAAATGAGACATTCTCTATTGAATGCAATGGTTTTCCGTATTGGGACCATGATTTCGGTCCTAACTTGTTCACCGCTCCTCATATGGACGGTACTTTTCCTTGTTGATGTCTCAAGAATGGTACAAATACAAGAACACATCATCATCATCATCGGCGGTCACTCGAAGCGAGTATGACGATCCTCCTGGTGGGGGGGGTGGGGGGGGTGGGGGGGGGGTGGGGGTGGGGGGGGGGGTATCCCTTTATGGAGGATGCCTGTGCGTGACTTTGTTTAACGTGGGGAGACTGGTGCACAGACAGTCACCACACGATCCTTGACAGATCCGGGTCAGGGTCCAGTGGCATGGAGTCCAAGACGACTGGGGACCCTTTTCTGCTGCAGCCTTCATCCGCCATCGCAGCCGTTGTGGTAATTCTTACATCTACCGTCTTCCGCCTGCTCCGCCGTTGAGGTCTTCACCGTATCCCTGGCTAGGGGGCAGTCAGGTACTAGGCCTTTGCCAAGGGCCACCTGGGGTAACAGTAGTAATGGGGTTAACCTCCTAGTGCCCCAAGACCCCATAGAGGAGCCTCCACTGCCGGATGCACTTTAACGTCATGCCCAGGACATACAAGAACCCACCCACACACATATAGACCACAGCTGAGAAATACAAAATTTTTGGCAGCTCTTTAGGGAACAAATCCCTCCTTTTTGGGGACCAAAAACTAACTATGGTTAAGAAACACTGCTCTAAGCTAATGTTAGCATGTGATTGTTTTTGGTAATTTGCTAGCCATACCATTTAATGTCCCAATGACGAAATTTCTGCATGAAATACAAAGTGTGTGGGCAACCCGTGGTTCCCGGGCTGTATACCGCCCGCTACCGTTTTCGAACCGGATTGTACGATACAAATACAATTTCAAAGGAAGTGTCATGAGAACCAGACAAGAAGCGTCGTTCCGGGCCTGCTTCCCCTCTGATGTTTGGAGGCGTCTGACTCAGGGGGTTTCAAGGCAGTCGAAAGCACCACCATCACTGCAGCAGTCAGATTCCGGGGGATCCCAGGCGTAGCTCTGCCAGGAGCCTTCAAAGCACTACCAGCTTGATATTCAGATTTGTGTTTGATTTTGGTGTTGCTCGCTCGCCCTTCAAATAAAAGCAACCACAGATCAAAATGTTGACGCCATGCTGAAACATCGCAGGCACCTTGAGTCAGAAAAGGAGATTCTCTTTTATCTGGTATTACTGCGACTGGCTCTCAACACAAACAAGTTACACATTTTGTATCAAGAAAAATATACTACATTGATGCCACCTTAGAAGGATATGGGAAGGGAGAAAAGTGTGATGATAACCACAGAACAGGAAATGGATTAGACATCAATATAGGAACGGTTCAGTAAAATATAGTTACAATTCATTAAATATCTCTAAGCTTAGGTCAGGGATCGGCAACCCAAAATGTTGAAAGAGCCATATTGGAGCAAAAATACAAAAACAAATTTGTCTGGAGCCGCAACAAATTAAAAGCCATATTACATACAAATAGTGTGTCATGAGATATACATAGAATTGAGATGACTTAAAGGAAACTAAATGAGCTCAAATATAGCTACAAATGAGGCATAATGATGCAATATGTACAGGGGCGGATTAAGAAATTTTGGCCCCCTGGGCCTGACATGGTCTTGGCCCCTCAACCCCCCGCGCGTGTGGGCGCACACACACGCACGCACTATGCAAGAAATACTGTATACTGTGAACAGACATGCACACTGTACTGTACAGAAGAGTGCACATACTGCACACACACTATTAGGTATACCACACAGACACTGACCAGCACAGGTTTCACACAGACACAGGGGGAGGGGATAAATGGCCTAAAAATAAACATTTTTGAAAATGATTACGCCCACTTCAGTGATGGTGCATTGGGTCATTTGAGAGATATTATGTATTGGAAGTTGGTAGCTATCATGAAATAAACCCCCCAACCCACCCAAAAAACTAAATCGGACATGATTTTTGCCCCCTTTTCCTCCCTTCTATCATTAAAAATAAAATAATATCTTAGGAAAACACATTGGCATAACGGCAGCTGTGCAGCAAATTGAGGCTCAAAGTCTGTATCTATTTGTGGTTAAGCTTGAGGAGAAGGAGAAAGGTAAAATGATAACATGCATCGGAGAGCACCACAAAGAAAGGTGTAGGCCAGTTCATGGTACAAGGGCTGCATGCAGGTCAAGATAGCCCATTTCCAAGAATGCTATAGTGGCTGGACAGGCACTGGACATGTCCTGAACTCAGTGTCAGACGTGGCTGCCGAATACTTGGATGAAGTGAAGCAGCTGACAGATCTCATGCTGCCCCATCTGAAGACTGTCCTGGCCAGGCAGAGGATGGATGAGGAGACCTTCCCAATGGACCCTGTCAGTGAACAGGCTAGTAACATTGATGGCACCCCTGTGCACAACATTGGGATGGAGAGACAATGTGGCAAGGTGGACTACAAACTGAAGAAGTTGGGCACACTGAACGCAGTCAATAGGTCAATAATTTTACAGAAGAGCCAGGAGCTTCAGAGGTTTCAAGGCAGCAGCACAAGCAAAAAGGGAGGTTGAACTCAACTGGAGTAAATTCATGAAGGCAAAATTCGAGAGTAGGGCAGATGAGAAACAAGAGATGGCTCAAAGAAAGGAGAGTAAGAGACTAGACATGCTGGACACACTGAAATCTTTTGATGGCCCCTTCACGATAGTGGGGAAGTTGAAAAGTTCCTTGTGGATGAAAGTCTGCACAAGAATGCAAAGCTGCAGAGAATGAAGCTTGAGGTTCAGTTTGCCAGAGAAAGCACCAAGCTTCTGCCTAAAGTCAATCCTATCTTCACAATCCAGGTGACACTTCCCAGAAATGGCAAAAGTCCAATTCTCCAAGTCATAATGGATACTTAGAATTTTATGGTGGTGGTAAGTATTCATGAAAACAGGTAGCCTAACATTAGTGAATGGGTGAATTCTGGAAATAACCTAAAAATCTTACACAGTGCACCTTTAAGCAAGGGGTTTCTTTCGTGCTTTCAATTTTGCAAAATCATCCACCACATCATTGAAGTCCAACTCTCTTGTCAGCTCACTCTCAATTGCCATTAGAGATAACGCATTTAATCTTTTCTGAGTCATTCTTGTGCGCAGCTCATTTTTTACTCTTGACAAAAGAGAGAATGAGCGTTCTCCCTCACAGTTACTGACCGGTAGAGTGAGAAAAATCTGTAGCGCAATGTATGTATTAGGAAACGTAGGCTGTAGTCCAAAATGTATTATTGTTTTGAGCAGTCCTGAAGGGGTCCTCTCCTCATCAGTGTTGTTGAGCTGTATAAAAGATTTGAACTGTATAAGCTCCTGTCCAAGACTTTCATTGAGGTCAGATGGGTATGATTCAGTGAGAATCTTGGCCTTGTGAAGGACTGAAGCATTGGACTCTGTATCCAAAGAGAAAAGGACACTGAACAAATTGTTCAGATGTTTGTAGGCCTCCAGACGGTGATTAAGGCTTGAACTCAGTTGATCAATAGAGGCAATAAATGTCTCTATTTGAAACAGTTGCCTTCCCTCAAGCACAACATCTGGGGATGCTGATTCATCAGCAAACTTTTTACGTTTCCTCGTCCGTTCAGCCCTGTAAGATGGGGTGCCACCCAACATGTTTAAGGCTTTCTGCTCAAAATGATCAAATAGATCTCTTTGGGAGAGAACAAAGGTGCGCAGAGATTCCAGCAATCTAACTGCTGTACCAAGGTCCATGTCTGCTTTTTGAAGTTGCAGACTTGTGGCCTGAAATCTGGACAGAACAGTGTCCCAAAAGCCTGCCATGAAGGCCATCTCAAGTGAATCCAGCTTCCGCACTAGACTGTCAGCTTCAGTTCGTGTGTCTCGTTTCTCTTTGTCATCAGTGGAAATAACCTGTAGTGCTGCTTTTATTTTACTGTAGTTCTGCCACAGTGCTTTGGTAGATTCTGCACGGCAACTCCAACGCGTGTTGGATAAAGCTTTAAGTGTGAGATCTATGTTGGAATTGCCAAATACCCTGTCCCATCGGTGTGTGGATGCAGTTGTGAAGTTGTAAATAGACTGAATCAAGTCAAAATACTTAGAGACTTCATTTCCGCATCTGTCAATGCTGTTGACTCCCACCAAATTCAAAGAGTGAGCTGCACATGGAATATAGTGTATTAATGGGTTGCTTTTCTTTAAGTGAGCCTGCAACCCATTATACCTCCCTGACATGTTGCTGGCATTATCATAAGCCTGCCCCCTGCAATTTGACAGCTCTAACCCTAGATTTTCCAACACAGACATGACACAGTTAGCCAAACTTTCACCTGTATGGCTAGTAATGGGCTCAAAACCCACAAAGCGTTCAACAACACTGCCCTCTTTGCTAACAAAACGGAATATGAATGTCAATTGGTCCACATGAGATAAATCTGGGGTTGAATCCACAATGATAGAGTAGTATTTGCTTGCTTGCAGTTCATCTGCTATAGCCTGTTTGGTTTTTGCACCCATCAATTCAATGAATTCCTCACAAATGGTGGAGGACAGATATGAGGTATTACCTCGACCCATCTGCCCAAACTTTCTGATGTGATCCTTTAGAAAGGGATCAAATTCAGCCAGGACCTCCAGAATACCAAGGTAGTTCCCATTGAGAGGAGACCCTAACGATTCATTTTTACCCCTAAATGCAAGGCCCCTTTCTGCAAGGAATTTAATGACTGCAACAACTCTTTGTAACACCTGCCTCCAATAGCTGCTCTCTGCCTGAAACTGTTTGAACAGGTCTGCATCAACTGTGGCACCTTTGGCGCGGTTCAAGACTGCTTGCATGCAGGTTATGTGCTCAGCACTTCGCTCATGTTCACCAAATCTTTCTGAGTGTTTCCAATCACAATAGCCTGTCACAAAAGAATGCGTTTTTGGGGAAAACAGTTTGCATGCAAAGCAGTAAACATTACCAGTAGAGGGAGAGTACATCAGCCACTCTCTTTGTACTCGTTGTCCATTGGGCAAGTGTGAAGTAAAATGTTCATTGTTTAGGCGTCGGGTTTTGCCTCCTAGCCCACTGTTCCTCACAGAAGCTGGATAATGGCTGTGACGGTTGTGAAATGATTTTGCACCTCTTTGAATAAGAACTTCCTTCATTGACTCAGTGAGGGTCTCAGCCCATTTAGCGGGATCACTAGGTAGAGTTGTCACTGTAGATGGTGTTGAAGAAAGATTCAGCTCATTTTCTATGCTGTCCAGAGGTGCAGTGACCTCACATTCATCCGAGCAACTGGCTACTGCTGAATTGGTTGAATCATAAGCATCAGAAGCATTTGGTTCAGTGTCTACACTTGTAGTGGTCTCAGGATCTTGGGAGCTACATGCTAGCTCAGGTGCATTGCTAACCTTAGCTGAATTTGCAGTAGCATTTATAGAATTGCTTTCAGCAGATGTCTTTGTACTGAAGAAGCTGGAGATATTTGGAACACTCTCAAGTAAAACTGATTCCTTTTTTTTCTTTTCTTGCTGAATTTTTTTTCTAGCTCCTCCACTTAAACGTTTATGATCCATATTTCCCTTCTTTCTTTGCACATTGGCTCTTTGCCTATCACAACAGATAAACCAACTATGTGTGTGTGTGTGTGTGTGTGTGTGTGTGTGTGTGTGTGTGTGTGTGTGTGTGTGAGTTTGTTTGTGTGTTTATGATCGGTGCTGCTTCCTTCAAGTGTGTGAGGTGATTTAGAAAACTAGCAACCCAGCATCAACACTCCAAAGCAGAGAATAACAGCTTACTAGCATAGACAATTGAGAGCAGAGAATCAACTGATTCGTCTGATAGACAGCAGGAGAGCAGAGTGGTCAGTGATGATCGAATCAAGAAAATGTCTAAATGGCAAGGGAACAGACTGATTTGTACTGAGGAGAAAGAGAGAGAGAGCCAATTACAGTGAAATATATTCCAAAAGAGCCAAGTGACTAGCTGAAGGCAGGGACAAATGCCTTGGAGTGACCAACAAGAGTGCAAAGTACCAAATGGCAAAATGTGGAAAGACCAACAGGCAGATCTGCTTTTACCTCTTATCTTCACAACCAAAAAGTTGCTAAATGATGTTTTCAGTCGCTAGCCAGGTATGGCCAAAAGACGCGAAATCTAGCGGCAAAGTCGGTCAATCACACTGACAGTGAAACAAATATTTTGAAAAGATAATAATTGTACACCTTTGTGCACTTTAGTCTTCTATCTAAATATTTTCACAAAGGACACCAAGGCAGCTTGCTAGCTATGATGGGAGCAACAATGTCTGATAGACAGCAGGAGAGCAGAGTGGTCAGTGATGATCCAATCAAGAAAATGTCTAAATGGCAAGGGAACAGACTGATTTGTACTGAGGAGAAAGAGAGAGCCAAGTACAGTTAAATATATTCCAGAGCCAAGTGACTAACTGAAGGCAAAGACAACAGCCAGATACCTTAGCAGAGACCAACAAGAATTCAAAGTACCTAATAGCAAGATGGCGAGACCAACACAATAAATTGTATTAGGATTTAATTTATTAACGTTAATCTTAACAGCCAAAAAGTTGCTGAATAATGTTTGTAGTCGCTAGCCAGGTATGCCCAAAACAAGAGTCGCTAAACCTAGCAGCAAAGTTGCTTAATTGCAACACACTCTAGGATTCAGGGGAATTAAGGATAATAAAGATATTAATTGTACAACTTTTTGTACTTTTTTTCTAGTTTTTTGAGTCGCCAGCCATGTATGGCCAAAAGTCGCTAATTGAATGCCAACGTTGCTTAATCGCCAACACACTGGGACTCACTGAAGGACTGACTGAATAAAAAAGATAATTAAGATAATTGTGTACTTTTCTCTTCTGATATTTTCTCTAAGGACCCCAAGCTATCTGCAAGCAGCAATAATGTCTGACAGACAGGAGAGCAGAGGGGTCAGTGATGAATGGCAAGGGAACAGGCTGATTTGTACTGAGGAGAAAGAGAGAGAGAGAGCCAATTACAGTGAAATATATTCCAAAAGAGCCAAGTGACTAGCTGAAGGCAGGGACAAATGCCTTGGAGTGACCAAGAAGAGTGCAAAGTACCAAATGGCAAAATGTGGGAAGACCAACAGGAAGATCTGCTTTTACCACTTATCTTCACAACCAAAAAGTCGCTAAATGATGTTTTTAGTCGCTAGCCAGGTATGGCCAAAAGACGCGAAATCTAGCGGCAAAGTCGGTCAATCACACAGTGAAACAAATAATTTTAAAAAGATAGTAATCGTACAATGTCTTGTACTTTTGTCTTCTTTCTTAATATTTCTCAAAGGACACCAAAATGTCGCTACCTGCAGGCAGCTTGCTAGCTATGATGGCAGCAACAATGTACCTTAGAGTGACTGACCAACAAGAGCTCAAAGTACCTAATGGCAAAATGTGGAGAGACAGACACAATAAATTGCATTAAGATGAAGAGAACTGTTGCTATTATTAATCTTAACATCAACCAGAAAGTCGCTAAATGTCACCAGCCAGGTATGGCCAAAAGTCGCTTAATTGGCCACACACAGTAACAGAGAAACTAACAAAAAAAAGATCATAAAGATAATAGTTGTACAACTGTGTGTACTTTTGTCTTCTTTCTAAATATTTTCCCAAAGGACACCAAAATGTTGCTATCTGCAGGCGGGAGCGTGCCTATGTTCCCCGGGTCCTATGTTCCCCGGGTCCTATGTTCCCCGGTTGTTCCTGGGTCTTTGTATGCGACCGGGGAACTTAGGACCCTTTTTCTAAAAAAGGGTCCTATGTTCCCTGCATTGTATCTGGCGAAATTGCGAAATTGTGCCCTGACCAAAACCATCCCTAAACCTAACCTGTCACAGGGCGTTGTGGAGCACTTTTTTTTGGCGAAATTGTGCCCTGACCAAAACTATCCCTAAACCTAACCTGTCACAGGGCGTTGTGGAGCACTTTTTTGGCAAAATTGTGCCCTGACCAAAACCATCCCTAAACCTAACCTGTCACAGGGCGTGCGGCAGCAGATAGAGCAACTCAAACGCGAACTTCCTTCCTTCGACAACTTAAACGCGTCTCTGTCATGCGTGTCTGCGTGCGTCTTACTTAGTCGCGCATTGGAAGCAGCGGGGAACATAGAACCCTTTTCTGGAAAAAGTGTTGTACGTTCCCCGCAGCGGGGAACATAGAACCCTTTTTTTTAAAAAGGGTCCTTAGTTCCCCGGTAGAGGGGAACATAGGACCCGGGTAACATAGGGACGGGGAACATAGGGATGACCCGCTGCAGGCAGCTTGCTAGCTATGATGGCAGCAACGATGTCTGCCAGACAGGAGAGAGTGGTCAGTGACGATCGAATCGAGAAAATGACAAAATGGGTCAAAGACCAAAAAGTTATTAACTGACAGCAGTGACAAATGTCAGACTGTAAACTTTCTCGAAAGAAAAGGACAAAATGGGAAGATGCTGATAATAACAGCAAAATGGAAAATATAAGAATTTCCAAGTAATGCTCAACTCAAGTGTGTGTGTGTGTGTGTGTGTGCGCGCGTTAAAATTCTTGTTGAATGATTTCAAATTATCTCTGAGTCTGAACTGAGGGAAAGGAAACCAAATTTTGAGCAGTCTCTCACGAGTTCAAAATACCAAATGAGGAGATTCTAAAAGAACAGACCGGTTTATGAAAGACTTGATGGGGGAGGGGCACAGCTAAGAATACTTGAGTGAGATTCTGTGATCCAAATTCGAGATAGAGCTTTTTGATAATGATAATTTGTCAGAGTAAGGTTGTGTAATCAAAATTTGAGAATGAGCTTTGTCAATCAATCAAGAATATTTGCATTAAGTTCTGTGATCAAAATTCAGAAACAACCTTTAATAATTGATAAAGAATATGTGAGTGAGGTTGTGTGATCCATCCAATTTGAGAATTAGCTTTGATAATAATGATTGAGAGCCTCTGGCCCTCTGTGGATCATGGCCGCGGGGCCAATTTTGCCTGGCCCCTTGGGGCCTCTGTGGGTCGTGGCCGCGGGGCCAAGTTGGCCTGGCCCCTTGGGGCCTCTGACCCTCTATGGATCGGGGCCAAGTTGGCCTGACCCCTCGGGGCCTCTGGCCCTCTATGGATCATGGCCGCGTGGCCAAGTTGGCCTGACCCCTTAGGACCGCAGGCCCTCTGTGGGTCGCGGCCGCGGGGCCAAGTTGACCTGGCCCCTTGGGGCCTCTTACCCTCTATGGATCGTGGCCGCGGGGCCAAGTTGACCTGGCCCCTTGGGGCCTCTGGCCTTCTGTGGCTCGCGGCCGCGGGGCCAAGTTGGCCTGGCCCTTTGGGGCCTCTGGCCTTCTGTGGGTCGTGGCCGCGGGGCCAAGTTGGCCTGGCCCCTTGGGGCCTCTGACCGTCTATGGATCGTGGCCGCGGGGCCAAGTTGACCTGGCCCCCTGGGGCCTCTGACCCTCTATGGATCGTGGCCGCGGGGCCAAGTTGGCCTGGCCCCTTGGGGCCTCTGACCGTCTATGGATCATGGCCGCGGGGCCATGTTGGCCTGGCCCCTTGGGGCCTCTGGCCCTCTGTGGGTCGCGGCCGCGGGGCCAAGTTGACCTGGCCCCTTGGGGCCTCTTACCCTCTATGGATCATGGCCGCGGGGCCAAGTTGGCCTGGCCCCTTGGGGCTTAAGATTATTATTTTTGCAAAAGTAGTTTTGCTTGGGTCGCGGCCGCGGGGCCAAGTTGGCCTGGCCCCTTGGGGCCTCTGGCCCCCTGGGCCTGGGCCCGGTAGGCCCGGTCATTAATCCACCTATGAATATGTACATATAGCTAGCCTAAATAGCATGTTAGCATCGATTAGCTTGCAGTCATGCAGTGACCAAATATGTTTGATTAGCACTCCACACAAGTCAATAACATCAACAAAACTCACCTTTGTGCATTCACGCACAACGTTAAAAGTGTGGTGGACAAAATGAGACAGAAAAAGAAGTGGCATAAAACACGTCCTAGAAAGTCGGAGAAAGTTATACATGTAACAACTACGGTGAGTTCAAGGACCGCCAAAATTAGTAGGACAAAACGGCGCTTGCCAAATACTCGCATGTTTAATACAAACAGTGTGATTTATAACAATTAGGGAGGTTTGTGTCATGTTTGTCCTCCTACAGAAACCATATTAAAACAAAAAATATTTTTTTTTCCCCTCATCTTTTTCCATTTTTCATACATTTTAAAAAAAGTTTCAGACAGCCACTAGGGCGGCGCTAAAATGCGGCTCTAGAGCTGCGGGTTGCCGACCCCTGGCTTAGGTCAAGTAGTAAACCACCGATTTGTACTTGCGGCTTGAAAATAACATCGGAATGTTCCAGATGTGTGTGTTTCTACGATAAATAAAAGCTTGTAAAATGGCCCTAATGATGTTGTATGTGTTACATCTCGGAACTGCTTTGCAATGTAGCTTTCCATGGAGTAGGCTGAATCCTGACTTAAAAGACTAAAAAGAATACTGTTGCCGATTATAATGCCGGTCGTCATGGTTACCGATAACCAGAAGAGAAAAGCGACCACGTGCATTTGGGAGTTAACCAGGAAGCTTAAAAAGAAATGACACAATGCTAACGCTAATGCTAATGCTAGTGAAATGTGACTGGAGCCTATCTCAGCTAAGCATTGTAGTGCATTTTATTTTGACGTTTGTTGATGTTTTTTTAAAGATACAAAATTCAGAATATTAACCCCATCCATCCATCCATCCATCCATCCATCTTCTTCCGCTTATCCGAGGTCGGGTCGCGGGGGCAGCAGCCTAAGCAGGGAAGCCCATATTTTCCTCTCCCCAGCCACTTCGTCCAGCTCCTCCCGGGGGATGCCGAGGCGTTCCCAGGCCAGCCGGGAGACATAGTCTTCCCAACGTGTCCTGGGTCTTCCCCGTGGCCTCCTACCGGTTGGACGTGCCCTAAACACCTCCCGAGGGAGGCGTTCGGGTGGCATCCTGACCAGATGCCCGAACCACCTCATCTGGCTCCTCTCGATGTGGAGGAGCAGCGGCTTTACTTTGAGCCCTATGGTTAACCCCAAAAAATTTAAATAGCAAAATGTTTTTGTTTACATTTTTTTCATATTATTGTCATCTGAAATACATAGTCAGCATTTTAATTAAAACCCCAGAAAAATATTACATTTAATATCATATAAATTAGTATTATAGTTGTATGTTTTAAAAAAAAATATTTTCATACTCACTCATTCAAGCTCTTATTGCCTTTTTTTTCTACATTTGTTATTATTATCAAATCTAAGGGTTCCACTGCCCTAAAGTGATTATTTTTATGTTTTAAATCCTGCGCCATATACTATTTTTTTCATGTTTTCAACAAATAAAAAAACTTTAAAAAAAAATAAAATAATTAATCAATTCCTCTGCAGAAAAGCTATACACAATAGAGTGAGGAAAAAGTGCAATAATTAAGATTATTATGAACTCACTAATGAGAAAAATGAATAACAATAATAATAGTTATAATTTTGCGTCAAGGCGGGGAACTGTAATTGGGGGTGGGGGTTGGGGGTGTAATCATTGTGAGGTGCACAGAATGTAATTAAAATATGCAATATATTAATATATGTTTTGTCATTATTATCTTTCCAAACAAATTACAGTGTTTTTTAATATCGAGAAGCGTGGTGCATGGGGGTTTCTGGTTCTAGTTGATTTTTCCGCCTTCTTCTCTGTTTTTGTCTCTTTTCTCCTCATTTTCTAACAGATGTAAAAAAAATTAAAAAAAAGATTGAAATCCCAGCAGGCCTCATTACGGCGAGCCCTCCAGAGAGACCACGGCGGAGCTTTAAGGTCTTCAAGTAACGATTGAAACATGATTTGTATTAAAGCCAACCCGCTTCCTTTGCTCGTGCGTCAAATTAGCGGCAACCTCTGTCAGGGGTGGGCGGAGGGTTGCGGGGGGACGCGATATTAACACAAATAAAATGTTCCAAGAGCTGACATGAAAAGTTTACAGTCGTAGGTGAGACGCTATGACGTCTAATAGTATCGCTGATTCATTGCAGGCGGTCTTTGATCTTGATGGTTCTATCCCAGGAGACGCGGCACAGTGGCGGCCATGTTTGAGTAATCAAGGCTTTGTTTTCCCTGTTTGTTAATGGAAAGGGTTTAACCTTACAACTATACATTACTGTAGTTAATCCCGTCTCTAAATTGCCGTTAGAGATCACGTTAATCTCCAGGTTACTAATCACAATAAAGCTTTGAAAATGAGGGTGGAAAGGCAATATTGATCGGCCCTCAGGAGTTGAGTCAACCACTCAACATCTCACGGGTGTCGACCATTTCCAGCTGTACCGGAGAGGATATGAAGAAGAAGGAGGAGGAAAGTGACTGACAGGTCGACGCTGTGAGTGAACCCGCCCTTCTTTAATACTCAGGTCTTGAAGCTTTGACCATCCAGTTCTAGCTACCAGTCAGGTAGAAGAGCAAGCAAAAGGTTCAGAGGTGGACTACCTAACAATGATGCGCCGTACATAAGAACTCCTGTCCAACCAGCGTTCCAGTGAAAAGAAACCGACTAGACTATCAAGAACCAAAGACTCACAGATCGAGAGACTTCTTGACTACACCAAGAATCAGCCCTCGGTGGAGACTCAAGTCTCACCTCTGCATCTTTTCCAGGGTGTCAAGCTCGGAGGCGGATCTGACCCTGCAGGTCGAGGGGATTAGACTGTATCCACTACTAATGAGACTGGTTCAGTCTCCAAATCCCTTCAGGATCAATAAGCTAAGATAATAAGAGTCACTGATCTCCAGTTGAGTGGGCTTTCAGGGGAACGGACACTACAGGGAGCTTGCTTGGTATGGTTTGGTTTGGAATAGTACATCCTGATCTTACATGACTCTTCAGGTCAAGACTGTCAGCTGTGAAGATGCCGCTCAGAGAGAAACAGCACTCCTTTGAGGCCAAAAATGTACAGATTCTGGACAGGGAGGACGAATGGTTCGGAAGACGTGTGAGGGAAGCCATCTACAAAACCCAAAACCAGTGAAGTTGGCACGTTGTGTAATTCGTAAATGAGAACAGAATACAATGGTTTGCAAATCATTTTCAACTTATATTCAATTGAATAGACTGAAAAGACAAGATATTTAATGTTTGAGCTGGGAAACAATTTTTTTGTTGTTGCAAATAATCATTAACTTAGAAATTAATGGCAGCAACACATTGCAAAAAAGTTGGCACAGGGGCATTTTCACCACTGTGTTACATGGCCTTTCCTTTTAACAACACTCAGTAAATGTTTGGGAACTGAGGAGACGAATTTTTGAAGCTTTTCAGGTGGAATTCTTTCCCATTCTTGCTTGATGTACAGCTTAAGTTGTTCAACAGTCCGGGGTCTCCGTTGTGGTATTTTCGGCTTCATATTGCGCCACACATTTTCAATGGGAGACGGGTCTGGACTACAGGCAGGCCAGTCTAGTACCTGCACTCTTTTACTATGAAGCCACGCTTTTGTAACATGTGGCTTGGCATTGTCTTGCAGAAATAAGCGGGATAACGTTGCTTGGATGGCAACATATGCTGCTCCAAAACCTGTGTGTACCTTTTAGCATTAATGCTGCCTTCACAGATGTGTAAGTTACCCATGCTTTGGGCACTAATACACCCCCATACCATCACAAATGCTGGCTTTTGAACTTTGCGCCTATAACAATATTTTCCTCTTTGTTCCGGAGGACACAACGTCCACAGTTTCCAAAAACAATTTGAAATGGGGACTCGTCAGACCACAGAACACTTTTCCACTTTGCATCAGTCCATCTTTGATGAGCTCTGGCCCAGCCAAGCCGGTGGCGTTTCTGGGTGTTGTTGATAAATGGCTTTCGCTAAGGCACACCCTCCTTGTGTTGCAGTATAAATATTTAGGGTTTTGTCCAAGCTATTAGGCTAGCGCTGACCAATCTAAGTCTATGAGCATTACCTGATAAAGCCTACCTGGATGAGAGGGGAAACATTTTTCAAGACAAAGCAAACAGTCCAATTGCGATTGATGGAATGCCCTGACAATACAATGACCTGGATGAATAAGAACATCCGTAGACCTGAGGTGGAATCAAAGGTGACTGGACTTTTTAAAATGCTTCTTCGGAGAGGTTCACAAACAGGACCGCTGACATAGGTAATTATGCATGCTTGGAGTAAATACAGTTTTGTCAAACATTACTATACGGCTGGATAATAGCATTTTCAGACTGATACATAAGATATGGACGTGACTATTCCTTGTCAACCAATCGATAAATTGCGGTATGTCCACCTGAGGTAGGGATAGTGTTTGATAAAAAATTATCTAGTTTGAGCCCATAATCGAATCCTCTTATCGAACCGATTCCTTATCGATTCTCTTATCGAATCCAGATAGGTTGTTGTATATGGAAAAAAACACAATATTTGGTTTAACAAAAGCTCACTTTTATTTTATAAGAAAAAATATATATATGTTGACTGGTGTTACCCCCCTAAAAAAATAAAATAAAATAAAGAAATATTGACTGTTGTTACCCATGGTATGGTATTTTTATTTTTTTTGTCATAAAAAAATACAATCATGTGTGCTTACGGACTGTATCCCTGCAGACTGTATTGATCTATATTGGTATATAATGTAGGAACCAGAAATATTAACAACAGAAAGAAACAACCCTTTTGTGTGAATGAGTGTGAATTAGTGTAAATGGGGGAGGGAGGTTTTTTGGGTTGGTGAACTAATTGTAAGTGTCTCTTGTGTTTTTTATGTTGATTTAATTAAAAAATAAAAAAAAAGTTAAAAAAATATTTATTTATTTATTTTTTGTGCGGCCCGGTACCAATCGATCCACGGACCGGTACCGGGCCGTGGCCCGGTGGTTGGAGACCACTGGTGTAGGCTTACAAGATAACGTTAACGTTATCAGACACATACAAAAAGGCTAACGTTAACGTTACTGTTAGCCACTGAGTATGCTTAGGTAACGTTAGTCTAGCTAACATTACTGCAATCCTGGATTGACATACAAGGTAACGTTAATTTAGCCTAAAGGCTACGAGTGAGCAGATATGGAAATTAACCGGCAACAGTTAACGTTAGTTACTCACCAGCACTATCACTGGAATCTGGAATTGGCGCTGCAGGTTGAAGAGGGGCGTGCTTCGTCGCTGCTTCTACACGACACCTTTCTCTAACCTTCAGGTTATGTGCAGCCTGAACATGTTTCAACATGCTTGTTGTACTTCCCCCCTTACATGAGAGCGAAGCCTGGCAATAATTGCAGATAGCCGTTTCCTCGTCGTATTTTTTTGTAAAATGAAGCCATGCCTTGAGGCGTTTTTTCTGGTCCATTGTTTTTGCTGCTTTCTGTATCATGCGCCTAATGACTGAGCTACGTCATTTCCTGGGACGTGCCACAGGGCATTTCCTGTGGGACAGGATTCGTTCCCAGGGATTCGAATAAAGAACCAACTCTTTTTCTTTACTATAGTGGCCTCGATAACGGGAACCGGTTCTCAAAAAGGGATTCGAGTCCATGGAATTGGTTCTTTTCTTATCGAACAACCGGGAGAACCGGTTTCGAACATCATCCCTAACCTGAGGTCAGTACTTCGGAATCAAGTATTTTGGCATCCTTTATCATTTTAGACAAAGGAAAAACATGCAAATGTTCTACCAAACTACGGAGAAACTGTGCTGCCTGCTGGGTTTATCTGAGGGAGAAAAGCGAGTGAGACCAGCCCACCCCCAGGGAGGATATATATTTGTTGCATGAAGTCTGACAGTTTTTCGGATGTAACAAGCAGATCTAAAGTGACACTAAGAGGGAGGAAGCTGGAAGCAAACATCTTTCTTTTGGTCTTTGTTGTCCACTAGAGCACATCTCAACCGCCTCCAAAAGAAAGCCACCCCCTCCTCCTGGAAACCCAGCGCTCTCGTGGGAGAAGTCATGGTGAGTATGTGTTGATGGTGCCTTGATCAAGCCCTCAGCCCCCCGCCCTTACCCAAAACCGCACACAGGGACGTCCCACTTTAGCCTGATCTCTGAATTGGTAAACAACCTCCTCCCCTTTCCCGTGATGTCACAGATGAGACAAGAGACCCATGTCCAAATCGTTTTAAGGCGTAGCCTTTTTTTTTTTAAAGTGCAACTCTTATTTTAAAACGAGTTGCTTGCTAAATTCGTCACTCTCCTTCCTCCAGATCATCCCATCTTTCACAAGGCGCAGTTCTATGAATATGCAAGCAATGTGTAAACAACCGGGCTTACGGATTTACACACCAAAAATGTTTTGTCCTAGTTCCATTCTTCATTGGAAAAACAGCAAATTGGGCACTGTTTTGGCTAACATTATAATGTGTGCTAGTGTGGGGGTGGTAGCAACTACTGACAAGATAGTTAGCTAGCTACAGTACCTAGCTACCTACTACCTGCACACCAGGCTACCTTGCTACCTCATCATCATAGCGGGCGCGACAATGACTGTTTCATTTCGGTTGAATCATAGACCTCCACTCAGTCCTGTCTTTTGCCTTCGGCTGCCAGGTTGCAGTGCCGATCTTCAGTTCCCTCAAATTCCGTTTAACGGTGTCCTTGTATCGTAGCCTTGGCCTCCCTCGGTTTCGTTTCCCTTACTCCAGCTGTGAGTAGAGCAGATGCCGAGGGAGCCGCTTGGGACTCATTCTCTCTACATGCCGACCGATTCAAGGTTCGTTTGGGTTAGCATGTCATCCATCGATGGCAGTCCAGCACGACGTAGGACCTCTAGTCTAGTCTATAAAATCCACTACACCTCCCTGATACCGAAGTACATGTCAAACTACTTCCTTAACGTAACTGACCGCCATAACCACAACACCAGGGGGAGCTCCACTAACCACGTTAAACCCAGATTCCGAACTAACAAAGGTCTTAACTCATTCTCTTTCTATGCCACATCAATGTGGAATGCGCTCCCAACAGGTATAAAAGAAAGGGCATCTCTATCCTCCTTCAAAACCGCAATAAAAGTTCACCTCCAGGCAGCTACAACCCTAAACTAACACCCTCCCTGGATTGCTAATAATCAATTGCTAATAATCAAATATAAACAATCAAATGCAGATACTTTTTCTTATGCCTTCTGATCTCTCTCTCTCTCTCTCTCTCTCTCTCTCTCTCTCTCTCTCTCTCTCTCTCTCTCTCTCTCTCTCTCTCTCTATGTCCACTACTTGCTGTCCATACCCCCCCCCCCCCCCCTCCACACCCCTGATTGCTGATTGTAAATAATGTAAATAATTAAATGTGATTATCTTGTGTGATGACTCTATTATGATGATAGTATATATGATAGTATATATCTGTATCATGAATCAATTTAAGTGGACCCCGACTTAATACAAGTTGAAAAACTTATTCGGGTGTTACCATTTAGTGGTCAATTGTACGGAATATGTTCTTCACTGTGCAACCTACTAATAAAAGTCTCAATCAATCAATCAATCAAAAACTCTGTGTTCGGAATTTTGTCTCTCCATGAGATGCCCATGATGGCCCGAAGGTGGCGCATCATGTAGGCGTGAAGTTTCCTGACTTGCAATCTGTAGAAGGTCCAAGTTTCAGCACCATACAAAAGCGTAGCTAGCACAGTTGCTATGTACACCTTGCACTTGACTACCTACACACTAAAAAATTCTGGGTTATTTTGATAACCCAATTTATGAGTTGCTAGTGTTGGGTTAATTTTTTGGAGTTATTTTCATGAAGAGCAATCCATTTTCTGGGTTAAAAGGGTATTATTTTAACACAATTTCTGAGTTTTCAAAATTACGAACCAATTTTGGGTTGTTTTTCAACGAGTACCGCATTTTTTTTTATTAAAAAGTTACTTTTTTCTTGAAGGGCATTTTATTATGGATTAATCTCATGAACATTATTTACAATCACTCAACATTGAGTTAGCATAACTCAACTTTTGGGTTCAATAATTCAACCCAATAGTTTGGTTGGGAATAACCCAACATTAAGTTATCATAACTCAACTTTTTTGGTTAAATAATTCAACGCAGAAGTTGGATTGAAAAAAATTCACCCAAAATGTTAAAATAACTCAAATAAGGGGTTTGTCCTTTTCTGAACCAGGTGGGTTGAAATTGGGTTATTTTTAACCCAACATTTTTTAGTGTGTATGTTCTCATAAATCTATAGTAGGTGTCAATCAATTGAGAAAATGGCAAAATTGGAAAATTGCCTATATTTCATTAGGAAAGAATGTATAATGATATACATCTGCAACATAGAACCCATATCAGCGGTTCTCAAACTTTTTAACCAAGTACCACTCCAGAAAACACTTGGCTCTCCAAGTATCACTATATGGACCAATATAAAAAATACAGTAGTGTAGTAGGCCTAAGAAGTATTCAATAAAACAAGGCGGAGGTTTAATTAACAGGTATATTTAAATATTTTTGGCCACTGTAACATTACACACACTGCACAAACATCATCAATAACAATACTCCAGACTTAAAGTTAAGTTAAAGATTAAAGTATCAATGATTGTCACACACACACGAGGTGTGGTGAAATTTGTCTACTGCATTTGACCCATCCCCTTGTTCTACCCCCTGGGAGGTGAGGGGAGCAGTGAGCAGCAGCGGTGGCAACGCCCGGGAATCATTTTGATAATTTAACCCCCAATTCCAACCCTTGATGCTGATTGCCAAGCAGGGAGGTACTGGGTCCCATTTTATAGTCTTTGGCATGACTCGGACGGGGTTTGAACTCACGACCTACCGATCTCAAGGCGGACACTCTAACCACAAGGCCACTGACTTCTTTGGCGTACCACTAGATGAAGCCCGTGTACTACAGTTTGAGAATCACTGTGCTAAATTACAGCACAACTGCTAGTAAGGGTAACAGAAAATAAGAATACAAAACAAGACAAACAAAAACTAAACATTAAAAATATGTTTTGAATATTGTGTAAGTTGGTGAGTCTCTGATGGTAAGTGGTTGTCTAGTCCAATATTTAGTTGCTTTGGCTGAAAGTATGGTTGTCCAAATGTTGTTTGTTTATGTGCATCATAAGAGGGTGTTGTTAGCTATTTACCTAGCTAGCTTGTTACCAACCGAGACTGAAACAGCCTTCAGAGACAGCTAGTTTGCTACACATCCACCAAACCAGAAGGCTCATACTAAACATGGGAACAATGTTTAAACAGAGCTAATTTGCTGGCATGGCTAACGATTTACGGTGTATGTGCTAGTTGTTGATACTAGTAACAACGCTGCAACCTTCACATGTACCCTGAACCCAGATTGCCAAAATACAGCAATATTTCCACTAAAGTTTTTCTAAAAATGCCCCACAACTGAATGGAAAATTGTGCATACCAGAGAATAGGACTGAAATAGGCACTTCCTTACATTACAAGAAGAAAAACAACATTTAAGGAGCGTGCCAATTGCAAACAGTGCCCCCTACAGTATAGGATGTAAACCCAACTCAAAGAAATGGAAGAAAATGGAGAAGATTTGGCAAACGGAGGCAAAGAGAAGCTGCGAGAGAGCGTGAAATAGCCGGGCGAAGGGGGAGTGAGCGTGGGGTTGAAATTCTTTCAGATCAGGTAGCACATAATGGGCCTCGTTAATATTCATAGTTTCCTCGGGTACGGCGAAGGTTAAATTTTACTTACTTTTCAACTCTCATTATTAATACATGACGCCAATAAGAATATTCAAAGCGGACGGGTGACCAAAGGTTGTATGAGAAGCGTACCTTTTCCTCTGACATTTAAAACACATTACCATTTTAGCCCACCCCCTATTCTTTAAATCACAGCAGAATATATCAACTAATCGTGTCACCTCTATCTATCTATCTATCTATCTATCTATCTATCTATCTATCTATCTATCTGGAAAACTGCATTATACTGAGTGATGTTTCAAGCTGGTTTATGTAGTAAGTGTGGCTTGCTTAAAAAGTATCCACCCGGAAGGGTTGTCTCAGTTTACAAGGTATTTGCTAACTACCTACCTATCTAGCAATCAACATAGCACTTAAAGGTCGTCTATATAACTGCACAACATCCTTTATAGTCAGGTAGCTTGCTTGCCACCTACCTCACATACAGTACTTAGCTAGGCTGACCATATTCTGAAATCCCAAAAAGAGGACATATGCGTGCCAAGGCGGGGACTAGGTGAAAATTTGCCAATGATACTCGAACTTGCTTTATAAATAATATATTTATTTAAATAAGCATTTTTCTCCTCTGTTGACAGCAATGTTGGCGCCAGGAATTTTCAAAATGGGGTCCCTGGACCCCATCAAGTAATAAAAACGGGGTACCACAGTAAAATTTTAGGGTCCCACTTTTTGTAAGCGTTTTGAAAACAAATGATAAATGGATGCATTATTCTGTTATATCTCACATTCTATATTGTGTTTTGGAAAAAGGTTGTCATAAACGTTACTTCAATCATTAAAAAAATAAATTAAAAAAGAAGTAGAAAATGAATGAATGGATGAAAAACTAATTTTAAAAAGTATGTTTTTGGGGTGGAGGAGTCTGATCGGGTGCTAGTTAGCTTGAAGCTAACAGCTAGCCTGTCTCCATCCTGGAACAATGTGGATCCAACGGGAGATAAAAGTGAAGTTTCCATGGACTCACAAAGACTAAAACAAGACATTTACTGGAAAACTTTGCACAGGATGAAGTTAAAAAGGTTGACTTTAAACTCACCTTATTGTTTACCATCAAGTCTTTCTTTTGACAGCACCTCGCGCTAAACTTGTCCCAGTGCAAACTGAGGAAGTGTTTGTCATTGACAAAACTGTCGGCCAATCAAAATTTACGACCAAAAAAAACGCAATACACGGGGACGGAAATGTGACCTGGCAAATATAAACAAAACAAAACACTGGCGGAAAGCAATAATCGAGACAATAAAACAAGCAAGCCGGGCGGTAGGTAAAAAAAAGAAAAAAAGTATTTCTGATTTCAATGCTTAAAAAGACACAAGTGCGGTAACGGCAACACTGCTTGAAAGTGTAACAAAATAAGTCACACTTATATTCTGTAACTGTGTGGAATGCTAAAACACCCTCTGCTGCGTTTACAATGTCTTCTCCTTTTCCAGGTCGCACAAAGTACTCTGTCAATTTAGCAGACGAGCTCTCGCCCTGCACAGCTGTTTTGTACTTTGTAGTGTCGATATGGGCTTGTAGATCTTTATTTGCCACAGATATATACGTTCCTGCTTTGCACACAGTGCATTCTGCTTCCCATGTGTCACGGCCAAGACCGAAACACAAATACTTTTTCCGCAAATCATCCGTGAAGTTGCATTTACGTTTCGGCATTTCTTGTTTTTATGTCTGTCTCTCCACTCACTAGCTCTCTCGCTCTGTCTCTGCCCCTCCCTCACGAATGTTTCTGCGTGCGCATGTAACAGGTACTTTAGCTAGTATAGCAGAAGTTCTCAATATTGGGCTAATCAGAAGTCTAGATTACGACTCGGAGAAAGTAGGACAGACACAATTAAATGCTTTAAATGATACTGGTTTTATTTAAGTCTTGGGCGCAGTTGAGTGTTCCAACAGGACAATGACCCCAAACACACGTCAAAAGCAGTGGCGTGCGGTGAGGTTCATGTCAGGTGAGGCACTGACTTCATCACAGTCAGATTTACAAACTTATGAACCCTAAAGAGTATCTATTTCACCATTTGATTGGCAGCAGTTAACGGGTTATGTTTAAAAGCTCATACCAGCATTCTTCCCTGTTTGGCACTCAGCATCAAGGGTTGGAATTGGGGGTTAAATCACCAAAAATTATTCCCAGGCACGGCGCCGCTGCTGCCCACTGCTCCCCTCACCTCCCAGGGGGTGAACAAGGGGATGGGTCAAATGCAGGACAAATTTCACCACACCTAGTGTGTGTGTGACTATCATTGGTACTTTAACCTAACTTTAACTTTACACTTACAAACTGTAGCACACAAAAAAGCACATTTAATAAAAAAAAACGTTATTATGGTCTTACCTTTACTTATAAGTGCGGGAACAGTGGTGTTCGTGTTGGAAGAGTTGTGAATGAATGAAATATTAAATCCGTGCTGCAGTCTGCAGGTGTACCTAATGTTGTGTCCCTGCGGTCGTTCGCGGCTCCTCCAGCGCGACTCGCGAGCATTGTTGTTTTTGCACTTTTTGGCTTCTTGTTAAGTGACTTTTTTTGGGTGGATTCGGTCTTGCACATGGAGGGTTTGGGTGTGGGCTTTGGTTGGTGTGGCGCTCCCGTCGGGCGGTGCATTCTGCGGCGGAGGTGCTCCGGCACCAGGAGGCGGGGTTATGAGACGAGCCTCTCACAGTGCGTCTTCGCAGCAGTATTATGATCGCTCAGCACAAGAAATACGTTACACACATACAGTTGTTGACAAAATACACTGTACATTATATACCTCAGCTAACTAAACTATGGAAATGTATAGTATAATTCATATAGCAATACGGTCTCACTGCACAGCAGGCCAGCAGTTAGCTGAGTCATTGCGCACAATCCATGTTGAGGCACAACGCAGTGACGTGCCTCAACTGGCTGCTGATCACCGCACCGTCTCTTCTCAGTATTTGAACGGCAAATGTGAAAATAAAAATAAAAATAATCTAAAACTGGTGAAGTTAAATGGAAAACAACTTTAGTATAATCACTGGATACATATAACAATTTAATTGTTTTTTTTTTCTTTTTACGTTTTTTTTTTCTTTCCATGATGGCAGGTGAGGCCATATCACAAAAAAAAAAGAGTTGTATGAATTATTGGAAACTCAAGACAGCCATGACATTATGTTCTTTACAAGTGTATGTAAACTTTTGACCACGACTGTATGTATCATTCTTTACAACAACATGGTTATCATCTAGTTGCGTAACTAGTTTGCTACATACCTTGCCTGAGACAACCTTCGGTCGCAGCTTCAGTCGCTGTTCCCAAGTGTGGCTGCAGGGACATGACGCCGCTTTAGGTGAGCAAAGCGGTGACAAAAGTTGCCATCAGGAGCGATCAGCATCACCCGTGACTTGACATCGTCATCCGACGTGTCTGCCGCCGGAGGCAGTCGCCGCGGCAACAAGGAAGGGACGACAGCGGTGGAGAGGACAGGTGACAGCCTGTGAAGAGCACACACACACACACACACATACATGCATGTCATGTTTGTTGAGCAGTGCTAATGCTAATCTCGTTCATAAAGAGACTATATAAAAATAAAAACATTATAAAAAAAAAAGATGACTAAAATGGTTTCCCAGAATGGCCTCCAGCTGTGTTCATTAATGGGTCCTGTTGCTATTGACCATTTTTGACCGAACAGTCACTCAAGTATGTATACAGTCAGTAGGCCTGGACCCGAAATGTTGTCTAAAATAATTACCAATATGGGTATTACTATGGTGGTTTGTTTTAATGCGGTCAAAAATGACAACATTTAGATCAGGGGTGTCAAAGCCATTGTACTTCAGGGGCCGCATGTAAAATCATGGCATGATAACTTAAAAATAAAGACAAGTCCAAGTTGTTTTCTTTGTTTTACTCAGGCCCAAAACAGAACAAGCACATTCTGAAAACGTACAAATCATAAATAATCCTCTGGACAAAACACTTGAAGTTTGTTGAACATTCTGAGGGAATTGGTGCAGCTTCAAAAACACAATGAGCTTAGACTTTGTCTCAGTGTATCTACAAAGCCAGGATTAAATTCGGAAGTCACAGTCTTTCTGGGGTTGAACATGTAAACTCTTCCAGGTATAACATACCTCCTTTGTCATGTCCACGTATCAATCCAGTGCTAACTCAACAAACCGTAAGAAACGGAGGTAAAAAACTAGAGATGTTTGATAATGGGCTTTTTAGACGATATCCGATATTCCGATATTGTCCAACTCTTAATTACCGATTCCGATATCAACTGTTGTGTCGGACCAGTTCTTCCTCCAAGGGAATCTAAGTTACTGGTCAATCCCAAATTCTTTCGATGACATATATGCTGAGTAAGAAGGATCACCAGGACAGAATAGGAATGTTATCAAGTTTTACTGAAAATTTCAGGAGATCAGCTTAACCAATACATCCATATCGGCTACTCTAGTTGATCTAACACTCGAACGGAAGAGCCCACTTCTTGCAAAACGAAGAAGGCCCCCACCTCTCTGAGAAGGAACACGGTTTCATTGTTCCACTACAGATAAGACAAAAGGGAGTATTCCATCTCATACAGTGCAAGCCTTCAAGGTAACACACATAGTTTACTTGCGGACATAAAATAAATAGAAAGAGTACAAATGGAAAAACACTAGCTGATTCACACATGACTATGAATTAAAAAGAAATAACTCTTAAACATATATATATGCATTCTTCACACAACCGATACCGATATATACAGTCGTGTAATTAACACATTATTATGCCTAATTTTGTTGTGATGCCCCGCTGGATGCATTAAAAAACAATGTAACAAGTTATGGAAAAAAATGCCAACATGGCACCGCAATATTTATTATTGAAGTCACAAAGTGCATTATTTTTTTTAACATGCCTCAAAACAGCAGCTTGGAATTTGGGACATGCTCTCCCTGAGAGAGCATGAGGAGGTTGAGGTGGGCGGGGTTGGGGGGGGCGGGGTTGAGGTGGGGTGGGGGTAGGGGGTAGCGGGGTGTATATTGTAGCGTCCCGGAAGAGTTAGTGCTGCAAGGGGTTCTGGGTATTTGTTATGTTGTGTTTATGTTGTGTCACAGTGCGGACGTTCTCCCGAAATGTGTTTGTCATTCTTGTATGGTGTGGGTTCACAGTGTGGCGCATATTTGTAACAGTGTTAAAGTTGTTTATACAGGTAACCCTCAGTGTGACCTGTATGGCTGTTGACCAAGTATGCAAGGATTCACTTGTGTGTGAAAAGCCGTAGATATTATGTGATTGGGCCGACACGCAAAGGCAGTGCCTTTAAAGTTTATTGGCGCTCTGTACTTCTCCCCACGTCCGTGTGCACAGCGGCATTTTAAAAAGTCATACATTTTACTTTTTGAAACCGATACCGATAATTTTGAAACCCTAGTAAAAACTATTCAAAAGGGTTAAGTTCACTTTTCTCGTGTGACATTTTGGGGCAACGAGGGTGCCGAATGACGAATTGTTCGAAGCAGAAGACAAAAAAAAGGCAGGTTTTAAGATTCATGTGGGTCAAAGAGAAGGAACCACCGTCACCCTTTACTGTGTACCTCTGCGCACCGTTTGCTTGCCTAACAGAATTGCTATTGTGACATCCAGTGGACACATTTAGAACGGCAGTTTCTTTCGTAAAAAAAAAAAAAAGCAGCTCATTTTAATACTTGGCAAACTCGTCACGCGGGCCGGATAAAACCTGTTCGCGGGCCGTAGGTTTGACACCCCTGATTTAGATAGTAAAAAGGTCTGAACACTCACCCGGTCAGACCTCCTCCTCCTCCTCTCGCCCGAATCCCAGCCCGCTTGTTTGTCACTTAAACGACCGCTAGCAGACTGACAGGCCGATAACTGAGTCTTTAAAACGAAACTACCAGCACGATAAATTTTTCATCCTTTCTCATCAGTGACGGACAGGCCGCCGGGTCCCTCCCAAAAAAAAAAAAGAAATTCTCCACTCATTGGCGTCCCCCGCGGGCAACTCCTGCAGCCCCCCGGAAATGGAGGTTTTCATCCTAAACGGTGGTAAATGGCTCGCCGCACAAATAATGCATAAACAGCTGTTTTGCCCAAGTAAGTTATCCTCCTGAAAGATTCAGAACCCTCTCTCTCTTTGCCGTCCTACAGACTCTCACTCAGTTAATTCATCAATTTCTTATGATAGCAACAGTTCGGCTCGGCGCGAGTGTTTAAGTACCAATTAGGGGGGCGGGTTCCCCTCGGCCTGTTGTGCCAATCCTCTCCTCCTCCTCTTGCGATGCTTCCCATCCTTCTACTGCTCCCCTCATCCATCCTTTTTTGACATTTTTTACAACCTCAGCCGGTTGAGTACGTCCTTCACGCCTGTCAAATCCGCCCAAACCGAAGGAGACTTTATTAACTTTTTAGTACCTTCAATTATTTATCCTGGATAATCGCTGATCAAAAGGCAGAAAACACACATCAATCAGAGAGGACATCAACCAATAGGGACTTCTAGTTCTTTAATTTAATGTTTAATCTGTCCCATGTAGTGTTGTCCCGATACCAATGTTTTGGTGCCGGTACCAAAATTATTTCGATACTTTTCGGTACTTTTCTAAATAAAGGGGACCACAAAAAAATTGCATCGTTGGCTTTATTTTGACAAAAAAATCTTAGGGTACATTAAAGATATGTTTCTTATTGCAAGTTTGTCCTTCAATAAAATAGTGAACATACAAGACAACTAGTAGTAAGTAAGCAAACAAAGGCTACTAATTTAGCTGATGACATATGCAGTAACATATTGTGTCATTTATCATTCTATTATTTTGTCAAAATTATTAAGGACAAGTGGTAGAAAATGAATTATTAATCTACTTGTTCATTTACTGTTAATATCTGCTTAGTTTCTCTCTTAACATGTTCTGTCTACACTTCTGTTAAGTAATAATCACTTATTCTTCTGTTGTTTGATACTTTACATTAGTTTTGGATGATACCACGAATTTGGGTATCAATCCGATACCAAGTAGTTACAGGATCATACATTGGTCATATTCAAAGTCCTCATGTGTCCAGGGACATATTTCCTGAGTTTATAAACATACACTACCGTTCAAAAGTTTGGGGTCACATTAAAATGTCCTTATTTTTCAATGAAGATAACTTTAAACTAGTCTTAACTTTAAAGAAGTACACTCTATACATTGCTAATGTGGTAAATGACTATTCTAGCTGCAAATGTCTGGTTTTTGGTGCAATATCTACATAGGTGTATAGAGGCCCATTTCCAGCAACTATCACTCCAGTGTTCTAATGCTACAATGTGTTTGCTCATTGGCTCAGAAGGCTAATTGATGATTAGAAAACCCTTGTGCAATCATGTTCACACATCTGAAAACAGTTTAGCTCGTTACAGAAGCTACAAAACTGACCTTCCTTTGAGCAGATTGAGTTTCTGGAGCATCACATTTGTGGGGTCAATTAAACGCTCAAAATGGCCAGAAAAAGAGAACTTTCATCTGAAACGCGACAGTCTATTCTTGTTCTTAGAAATGAAGGATATTCCACAAAATTGTTTGGGTGACCCCAAACTTTTGAACGGTAGTGTAATATAAAAAAAAAAAACGAAAGAAGATGTTGTGATGCCAAAAAATATTGACGTAATCATAGTAGTATCGACTAGATACGCTCCTCTACTTGGTATCATTACAATGGATGTTAGGTGTAGATCCACCAATGGCGTTTGTATACATTTTAACGCCGGTGAGCTACGGTGTGTAGTGAAGCCTGTTTAGCTATTCCTCGTCCTGCAGGGATGATACTTGTAAGAAACTTACTTTATTTGTCGCCATGGAGGCGAGGATTGGGGGGGGGGGTTATGGTGGACCGGTACTTTTCAGAGGCGGTATAGTACCGAAAATGATTCATTAGTATCGCGGTACTATACTAATACCGGTATACCGTACAACCCTAGTCTCATGTTGGTATTTGAATGGTCCGAGCACCTGAACGAGAATTAAAGGTCCCAATATTGTACTGTGTTTTAAAAAAAAAGTGTCAGTGTGCCAAAATAGGTTTTTGCTAAGGTCAATTTGCGCGACCGTTCAGGGTGCAATCTCTGAGAGGGTGTACGCACAATAATAATAATAAATAAAAACAAATTCAGAACAAAAATCGCCAGTTTTCTACACTACCGCAGCTCATTTCCATTCGTGACCCTTTTGTACAGAGAAGGCAGCACATTTGCTCCAAGGTAATTTGGCAATTTGCCTGCCTGTCTTTTTAAATGGAGGCGTAATATTCCTCCTTTTGCAAAAGTAGCCTATGGACGGGCTTCACAGTGTCTTGGCTGAATGAGCAGTATATCGGACACCTCGGTCTCCTTAGACGCATCCTCGCTCATCCATGCGGACTGGACACTGGCCGAGAGTTAGTGGGCGGCCGAAACTCTCTCGGTTGCTTTGTTGGGTGTGCTCCTGTCTCCGACCCCCCACCCCAGCAGACGATGGCGTTGAACACTGCAGAGGCCACCATAGTGTATATGTTTTTTATTTATTTATTTATTTATTTATTATTTATTTATTTATTTA
>NC_084735.1:74615889-74633389 GCF_033978785.1 Entelurus aequoreus
CCAATGGAAACAAAATAGTTCCTATCTTGTAGATATGACTTGAACCAGCTTAAAACTGTGCCTGAGATCCCCACCCAGTTTTCCAACCTGTCCAAAAGTATTGAGTGGTCGACAGTGTCAAATGCAGCACTGAGGTCCAAAAGCATTAATACTGAAGTTTTGCCAGAGTCTGTGTTTAGACGGATGTCATTTATGTACTATGAAGAGGTTGAAATCCTGACTGGAAGTTGTTGTGGCAGCCAGTAGAAGCCAAGAAGTGATTTAGTTGTTGAAGGACAACTTTCTCAATTATTTTACTTATGAATGGTAGATTTGAAATTGGTCTGTAGTTGTTGATAACAGAGGCATCTAGGTTCCACTTTTTTAGAAGAGTTTTAATGACTGCAGTTTTGAAAGCCTTCGGGAAATTGCCCGATTGAATAGAATTATTAACTATTTGCAAGACGTCTGTTGATAGGCAGTCAAAAACATTCTTAAAGACGTTGGTAGGTGTGAAGAGCTGCACTTTACTACATTTGTTTACAGTGTTGCTTTGTGTGCAAGTTCTTAAATTGAATTTAACTTACCTGAATAATATCCAGTGTTGTGGTATTTCAATTAACTGGAATCCAGTGGGCTGTGGGGCCCTATTGTAGTGAATCACACCTGAGACATCATAAATTAATCAAATCTTTATTGGACATGTGAAAGTAAACAATGTGATAAAGAACATTTTACATCAATCAATTTAGGGATCTAGATATCTGGTGAGGACACTCCTCACTCTTTTGCCTTCACCTTCATTGTCCATTCGTTTTTGGTGACTTTATATACTCTGGACCTAGACGTTGAGTAATCTCGTGACATACATGGCGGACAATAACTGATACAGTCTGCTTTGCCAGTCCAAAAGCATTCGCCGTTTTCTGTAGTCTTCCCTCGATGGCCAGGTAATACAAAGCACACGCTACCTTTTTTATCACATCCACGGGTGACCGCATTCTCGTTGTCTCTCCTTCGACAAATGGACGAAGTTTTTCGGTAAGTAGAATCACAGCTGACCTGGACATTGGAAAGTTCTCTTGTCGTTTGAGAAGTGTTGTATCCCAAATAGCTGCAATCGCTTTCTCTTAAGGTATCCATGTGTGATTTCCACAAGCGTCTGTACAGAACGAAGGAGAAACACGGGCATGTCTGGATGACTCACCCCCATCTTTCCAGTGGTTGGCTCCAGTTGTTACAAAGCTGGCTGTGGCGCGGCTAATTTTCTGATGTCACTTCCTCTCCAAACTCCGTTTATAAACGGATCGGTGAGTCCACACAGAGCTAAGAGCCGGAGATTCAAGAAATACACTGGGCACTCACCCGTGTAAAAAATTATCCAAGGAGGGGAACCTTAAACGATGGGCTAGTAGTGCCGAAACGGGGCTTAGGCTAAATAATTATTTGTTTAAGGAGTTATCCGGCTTAATGTAGACAGAGCCTTAGCTTTCTAATGTAAGACAATAGCGTCAACATGCCATAAACAATTATTTCCCTAAAAACTACTTTTATTTGGATCAGTCCTTACTGTGTTTGGCAATGGATCAGTTAATAATATAATGCGTTATTACGTTTGCGATGTAGCTTGTAGCGTAGTTTACTGTATAGCCGGCTTGAGCCTCTATTTTTTTTTTTTTTACAAGGGTTCGAAGCAGCAGCGGTGAAAGTATTAACATGATATAGAATAGAACAGAATTTTATTGACAATATACACATATGTACGTCCAGGATTTAGCATTGGATTGATTGATTGATTGAGACTTTTATTAGTAGATTGCACAGTACAGTACATATTCCATACAATTGACCACTAAATGGTAACACCCGAATAAGTTTTTCAACTTGTTTAAGTCTGGGTCCACGTTAATCAATTCATGGAGAGAGGAAGACTCGTCATTAGTAACAGATTTGCAGCCGGGCTTTCTTTTTCTGTCTGCCGCGTCGTCTCCTCCTTGGTTCCGACAACATCTGGGTTGTTGTGTTGTGGTGAAAGTCAAGTAAAAATTAGGTGGCTGGGCACGAAAGCCCAGTCAGCGAGCAGGGGCGTGGTAAGGAGGGCCTCATTTGCATCTAATAACTCTTGTCCCTTAAAACCAACTGTTTTTAGAAGCAGTCAAAAAGTCACTTAAAGATAGGTCATTATCAATCAATCAATCAATCAATGTTTATTTATATAGCCCTAAATCACAAGTGTCTCAAACTCACAAGTGTCTCAAAGGGCTGCACAAGCCACAACGACATCCTCAGTACAGAGCCCACATAAGGGCAGCAAAATCCATGCAAAATTTTGACCAAAGAACCACCGTTACATATTATTATGTAGACCAAAATTATAAAGTGCAATGACGATAAAGATGTATTCAATTCTATTGTCTTTATGTTGGTAAATCAATGGTAAGACACGAGGTTATGAAAAAAATGTTAAATCAACTTTTCAAAATTAAACACAAGAAAAGTATTTCTACAACTATTTTTACAAGTTGCCGTATTTTCCAGACTATAAGGCACACTTAAAATCCTTTTTTTCCCCTCAAAATTTGACAGTGCGCCTTAAAACCCGGTGCGCCTAATGTAAGGAATAATTCTGGTTTCGCTTACCCACCTCGAAGCAATTTTATTTGGTACATGGTGTAATGATAAGTGTGACCAGTAAATGGCAGTCAAATATAAGAGATACATGTAGACTGCACTATGATGGCAATATGACTCAAGTAAACAACACCAACATTTTATATGTTCCATTGAAAATATAGAACATATACACACGGCGCTCAAAAATCTATCAAAATGTTTTAGTACGACTTTGGTAAGCTATGATGTGCTTCAACATACGAGTATTATTATGGTGTGTGTATAAGGTAAGACGGTGTGTGTATAAGGTAAGACATATTCTCTGGCATTTTGTTTCGCAATATTATGCAAAAGCAACTTTTCTTACCTTCTGGTACCTGCTGATCTGTATTTAGGATCTGCATAAATCCTGAAAAATTGTGCGCATTTGCCTTTGTAGTCCTTGCCGACCACGTAGTCGATAAGCTTCTTCTTTTTCTCTATCTTCTTGTTATGGGACATTCATCCTCCGCTGTTGCCATTTCTAATATAAAGTAGCGTAAAGTTTTCACTTATATCTGTCAGTAAACTCGCCATGTAAGCGCTAAAACATACCGGTGTAGTGAGTTTACATTATTCACCCAAGGAACTTTAGTTATTAGAGAGTTCCGGTTGGACGTTTTTTCCCGGGACACTTTTCCGGTGTTGTTGTTTCCGGATGAGAAGATGCTGCTCCGTTATTGATTGAAGTAAAGTCTGAATGTCATTAAAACAGTTAGTTCTATCTTTTGACACTTCTTCCACTCCCGTCCTTGCACGCTACACCGCTACAACAAAGATGACGGGGAGAAGACGCTGCCGAAGGTGAGCCACGTAAATACGACCGCCCACAAAACGGCGCATCTGTCAGAAAGCGGCTTGAAGATGATCTGTAAAACATAATCTATGCAACATTTTTACCAAAGAACCACCATTACATGTTATGTAGACCACAAGGAAGTGTTTTCGATTTAGAAAAAAAAAAAAAAAATATGACCCCTTTAATGCGCCCTATAATTCGGTGCGCCTTATATATGAAAAAAGAGCAAAAATAGATCGGTGCGTCCTATATGGTCCAGAAAATACGGTATATATTGTGACTGTTTGTCCCGCGATCATTTATTGCATAAATCATTGTACTGTTACACACAAATATTGTCTCTAAATCTGACTTCTTGTATCTTATGTGCAGTTCAATGCTGGAATCATTTAATATTACAGTATATCAACATAATAAATGAACAAGATGAAATGTGCAATATCAAATAAAGACAAACTAAAGACAAAGGCTGTTCAGTGCTTTTACTTTGAATGGAAGCCCTCCACACATAATCCTCTGCAGTCATCTCAACATGACCTCATCATCGCTCATGAATCATCTGAACTTAATGTTACTTTTAAGAAAAGGCGCACGGGAGGATTTGTAAACTTCCCATTTGGTCCTCTTTGCCAATGTAAATATTTCAGGCATTGAGGACCCAAAACTGTGATTAATTCATCTTGGTTTTTAAAAGCTTTAACGGGGGTATCATTACTCGGGGCTCGGTATCTCTGATCCTGCCCAGAGGAGGGCAATCATCCTGCTTGTAGGTCTTTAGCCATTTACCCATCCTGCTTTAAAAGTAGTAGAGTCACTTGGTGAGATGCCGTCTAAAGGTTTAGTTCTCTGATTCAGTCTACATATTGTGCAAGAGAGAGATCTGTACCGGTCTTAACTGCCAAAGTTTTGTGATTTTCCAACACGGACCAAAGATTCCCAGAGTTCAGATGGTATCGTTCCAATATTTTGGTACCGGTACCAAAAGTATTTCGGTACTTTTCGGTACTTTTCTAAATAAAGGGGACCACAAAAAAATTTCACTATTGGCTTTATCTTAACAAAACAATCTTACAGTACATTAAACATATGTTTATTTTTGCAAAAATAGTGAACATACAAGACAACTTGTCTTTTATTAGTAAGTAAACAAACAAAGGCTCCTAATTTAGCTGCTGTCGTATGCAGTAACATATTGTGTCATTTATCATTCTATTATTTTGTCAACATTATGAGGGACAAGTGGTAGATAATGAATTATTAATCTACTTGTTCATTTACTGTTGATATCTGCTTACTTTCTCTTTTAACATGTTCTATCTACACTTCTGTTAAAATGTAATAATCACTTATTCTTCAAATTTGGGTATCAATCTGATACCAAGTAGTTACAGGATCGTACATTGGTCACATTCATAGTCCTCATGTGTCCAGGGACATATTTCCTGAGTTTCTATACATAATATAAATTTAAAAAAAAAAACGAAAGAAGATTTTGTGATGTTAACAAATATCGACGTAAGCAAAGTAGTACCGACTAGATACGCTATTGTACGTGGTATCATTACAGTGGATGTTAGGTGTAGATCCACCAATGGCGTTTGTTTAAATTGTAGCGTCCCGGAAGAGTTGGTGCTGCAGGGAATTCTGGGAATATGTACTTTTTATGTTGTGTTGCCGTGCAAATATTCTTCCAAAATGTGTTTGTCGTTGTTGTTTACTGTGGTTTCACTATATGGCACATGTTTATGACAGTATTGGCATTATTCATACTGCCACCCTTAGTGTGACATGTATGGCTGTTGAGTAAGTATGCACTTCATTCACTCGTATGCAGTGTGTCCAAAGTCAAGATGCTTGTGTCATTAGTTCAATATCAGGCAAAATGAAATCTGGGTTAGGGTTTGTTAATTACAGACTATATGTGTCATGACTTGGACTATGGAGCAGTTTCCTGCGTGGATTGTTTTCCCGTGGTGCAAGCGAACCAGACTGGACATCGGATGAAGGTAGATACATGACTTAATCTCTTACTAAAAAGTACCAAGCACAAGGCGGAGACACAAAACTGGCTGAAGAACAAAAACTTACACTTCACATAAACTATGGACATGAAACAAAAGAACTGCTAAACGTGACATGAATAAACAAAAACTTACTTGGGAAAAGCATGGAAACGAGCATGGAACAATGGCATGGAATACAAGCATGAGTGACAAGGGTAATGTCGCCAGGCCGACCAACAGAAAATGACAGGCTTAAATAATAGTGACATGATTGGCAACAGGTGCGTGAGTCCAAATGAATCAGGTGAAAATTAATGGGTTGCTATGGTGACAAAAACAATGGAGCGTAAACAGAAACTAAAAGAGTCCAAAAACCAAACAGAACATAGCCAAACAAAACATGATCTAAAGACATGACAATATGATTTGTGACTTTTTAATGTAAAACGTACCAAACTCGCCACAAAACTGACAACAAGATTGAATTTGCAAAAATTCATTTAAAGATTGTAAATTGCCAACAATCCCACGTGGGTACTCGAGCCCCAAAGCACCCACGTACAAGAGCCCTGTTCCTCGATGAATTTGACGGACAAGGAGTCTTTTCGTATACAGGTTTTCAAAATGCCTCACGATGACGCTAAAGACGGGCTTGTTAAACCAGCAACAGAAATAACAGCAAGGAGATTATAACGGGAAACGAAGGAAAGGGGAGTGCAGCTGGCAAAAAGTCGGAAATTGGTGGAGATGAGTCACTGCAGAGTAGGAAACAGATAAACAAAATGGGAGCGAAGAAGAAGTGGAGGTTACGCTGCACCTGGCAAGGGGTCAGCGAAGCACTCTGCACGCATAACCAGGTTAATAGGGAGGCGGGCGGGAGCCTAGATGGGCCTGATGGGAAAAAGGAGGGAGGAGTGGGTTGTTTTTGAGTGAAGCTTTAGAGGAAAGTAAAAGTGGGGGGAAGGAGGAGAGGGCCAAATGGAATGATGGAGGAAGATTTTATTTTGTCTGCCTTCCTATTTCCTTTTACTTCCACCCGCCCCACCCTACGCCCTCCTTGCCTATTTTAATCTGACTAAATAGGATAACCTGCTCTTCATAAAAAATGGATGCCACTTCATTCGTCGGGACCCGCCGGCTGCGCCCCCGGAGGATTCGGGCCCGGCCAAGCACGGGGGATCTCGATTGCCAAAAATCACTGGCCGTAATTAATTACCCCGAGCTCGCCCGCGCGGACGCCGCCCACACGACCTGGCGTCCCATCACGGTGCATCTTCAGCCCGGCCCAATTCCCATCACCGAGATGAATTCAGCAGAAAGAGTGATTCCGAGGTGTAAGCAGAAAACAAGAATGAAATAGGAGGGTGTGTGTCTGTCTGCTTGCTAGGCACTGTCAGTAGCTTTTTAGCCAATCACGTGGGAGAGTTTGTCAAGCAGGAGATTGCAGTCTAAAATATTAATGTAGCACCCCCGCTTACACCCCACCCACGCCTCCACCACCAGCACCACCAAACCTCCTCGCAAGACCGAGCGAGCCAGCTCCTGGAAGGGACACTCGGCCGTCAATATTTCATGAGGCGGGCCCAGACACGGGCAGGCGCTGCTGGGCCGCCCGCCCTCCCCTGCCCCCTTTAACGGTACACGCACCAGGCAGCCACCCCCCCCTTTAATGTAGCCGACTGTGGTGAAGGTAAAAGTGCGGAGTGGGAGGGGGGGGGGTGATGGCCATGCACGGGTGAGAAAATATCTTGGGCCTCCTAAAAAAAACTGAAGAAGTGTGCTAAAGTTGCGTACAGAACTCAAGGCGATTCGAAAAGATGTGAGGTTAAGGGGTGGGTATGAAAGGCGGGCGGGTTCTAAGTCTTCAGAACCCCTCCAAGGTGTGGACCGCTGCTGCCGAACAAGAGAGTCAATAAGTCAGGCGTTCAGGGAGACGAGAGGCCGCCCGCTCTGAGCAAGTTTAGCCGCTTACGCTGCAAAAAAACAAAAACCCTCAACTCATACATGCAGACTTTATTTACTCTGAATTTATGTTCTTGGTAACCCTGAAGGCCTCACTGGACAACGTGGTGTTCAATCAATCAATCAATCAATCAATCAATCAATCAATCAATCCTCTAATTTAGTCAACCTTTATAATCAGCCCATTGATGGAAGAGTGAATTGACGTTCATCTTAAGGGAGTCGGCTCCAACGTATGACCATATTAATATTCAAATATAGAAATGCTACCTAACAATGCGTTGGCAAACAGGTATCAAATATTTATGCATATCCATCCATCCATTTTCAACCGCTTGTCCCCCTCGGGGTCTGGTCTCAAATATTCAACACATTGTCTGCAAATTTGGTGAACACCAGTGACGTGCGGTGAGGTTCATGGCTGGTGAGGCACTGACTTCATCACAGTCAGATTTACAAACATATGAACCCTAAAGAGTATCTTATTCACCATTTGATTGGCAGCAGTTAACGGGTTATGTTTAAAAGCTCATACCAGCATTCTTCCCTGCTTGGCACTCAGCATCAAGGGTTGGAATTGGGGGTTAAATCACCAAAAATTAATCCCGGGCGCGGCGCCGCTGCTGCCCACTGCTCCCCTCACCTCCCAGGGGGTGATCAAGGGGATGGGTCAAATGCAGAGGACAAATTTCACCACACCTAGTGTGTGTGTGACAATCATTGGTACTTTAACTTAACTTTAACTTTACACATAAAAACTGTAGCACACAAAAAAGCACATTTAATAAAAAAAACGTTATTATGGTCTTACCTTTACTTATAAATGAAGTCCATGCGCCGCTGTTGTGCTGGATTAATGCACCCCCGCCGTAGAATGCACCCCCTGACGGGAGTGTTAAAGCCCACACTTAAACTTTCCACGTGCAAAATTGAATCTATTTAAAAAAGGTATTTAATAAGAAGCCAAAAAGTGCAAAAACAATAATGTTCGTGTTGGAGGAGTTGTGAATGAATGAAATATGAAATCCGTGCTGCAGTCTGCAGGTGTACCTAATGTGGTAGCCCAGCAATCATTCACAACTCCTCCAAAACGAACATTATTGTTTTTGCACTTTTTGGCTTCTTATTAAATACCTTTTTTAAATAACTTTTTTAAATAGATTCAATCTTGCACGTGGAAAGTTTAAGTGTAGGCTTTAGTTGATATAACACTCCCGTCAGGGGGTGCATTCTACGGTGGGGGTGCATTAACCGGCACAAGGAGGCGGGATTACTGCGAGCCTCAGCCAGTGCGTCTTCGCAGCAGTTTTATGATTGCTCAGCACAAGAAATACTTACACACATACAGTTGTTGACAAAATACACTGTACATTATATGCCTCAGCTAACTAAACTATGGAAATGTATAATATAGTTCATATAGCAATACGATCTCACTGCACAGCAGGCCAGCAGTTAGCCGAGTCCGCAATCCATGTTGAGGCACAACGCAGTGATGTGCCTCAACTGGCTGCTGATCACCGCAAGTCTCTTCTCAGTATTTGAACGGCAAATGCGAAAATTCCGCGATTTTGAATAAAAATAATCTAAAACTGGTGAAGTTAAATGGAAAATAACGTTATAGTATAATCACTGGATACATATAACAATTGAATTATTTTTTTTTCATTTTACATTTTTTTTCTTTACATGATGGCACGTGAGGCCCCGCCTCGCCTGCCTCCAGTGACTGCCCTTTATAGGTCTTTAGCTGCTCTGCTGATCTATTTCTGGTGCCAGGTTCCTGTAACCCAAAATGAAACACCAAAGGTCAAAGTTGACAATTATTCCAGTCGAGAATAATTTTCGCAACAAACCTCAGGAAGTCATACCTCATATTAAAGATAGTGACCAGTACTTTTTAAGACTGGAATTATTGTGTTTATTTGTTTGCCTCGTCCTTCACTTGAAGCGTGTTTGAAGAATGCGCTATTGACCCGATAAGACCCGATAAGTCAGAAAGAGAAATTGATGATACAGTATAGTGTTGTCCCGATACCAATATTTTGGTACCGGTACCAAAATTATTTTGATACTTTTCAATACTTTTCTAAATAAAGGGGAACACAAAAAATTGCATTATTGGCTTTATTTTAACAAAAAATCTTAGGATACATTAAACATATGTTTCTTATTGCAAGTTTGTCCTTAAATAAAATAGTGAACATACAAGACAACTTGTCTTTTAGTAGTAAGTAAACAAACAAAGGCTCCTAATTAGTCTACTGACATACGCAGTAACGTATTGTGTCATTTATCATTCTATTATTTTGTCAACATTATTAAGGACAAGTAGTACAAAATTAATTATTAATCTACTTGTTCATTTACTGTTAATATCTGCTTACTTTCTCTTTTAACATGTTCTATCTACACTTCTGTTAAAATGTAATAATCACTTATTCTTCTGTTTGGATACTTTACATTAGAGGCAGCATAGCTCGGTTGGTAGAGTGGCCGTGCCAGCAACTTGAGGGTTCCAGGTTCGATTCCCGCTTCCGCCATCCTAGTCACTGCCGTTGTGTCCTTGGGCAAGACACTTTACCCAGCTGCTCCCAGTGCCACCCATACTGGTTTAAATGTAACTTAGATATTGGGCTTCACTATGTAAAGCGCTTTGAGTCACTTGAGAAAAAGCGCTATATAATTCACATCACAATAGTTTTGGATGATACCACAAATTTGGGTATTAGTCGTTACAAGATCATACATTGGTCATATTCAAAGTCCTCATGTGTCCAGAGACATATTTCCTGAGTTTATAAACATAATATACATTTTTTAAAAACGAAAGAAGATGTTGTGATGCCAAAAATATTGACGTAATCATAGTAGTATCGACTAGATACGCTCCTCAACTTGGTATCATTACAGTGGATGTCAGGTGTAGATCCACCCATGGCGTTTGTTTACATTTTGACGCCGGTGAGCTACGGTGTGTAGTGAAGTATGTTTAGCTATTCCTCGTCCTGCAGGGATGATACTTGTAAGAAACGTACTTTATTCGTCGCCATGGAGGCGAGGATTAGTGATTTAGAAGTAGCTAAAACACTGCAGACTGGGGCTGGACTTTAGCCGCTAGCTAGAAAGCCATGTTTTAAAGCACCTCTTCCTGAGGGCGTTTCAGTGTTACAACTTCACCTTTATCGTTAGTTTTTAAGCCAAAATGCGTCCGTTCTCCCTTTTCTGTCTACACACTGTGTCTGCTTGTAAGTACTCCGTGATTGTGCGCTGCCGAACATGCTCGTCTGCTTGTAAACCAGCAATGACACGTCGTGACGACAACGGGGGGGTCATTGTTGAGACAATGACCCAAAAGTATGCTTTGTGGTATGAAAATGTAGCTTTTGACAGGTCATAGATCACATTAAGTCATACCTTATATTTAGGATATCAGGGCTTTCCAGATTTGTTATGGTTTTGTCAATACAGTATGAAATAAATGCAGTACATAAAATCCGGTGAAGAGCTCAGCAAACATATGAAGTGATAAAGATTGGTTATCTACGATGTATATAGTTTGTTCCTACTCCTGATAAACCAGGGGTGTTAAACTCAGTTTAGATGGGGGGCCACATGGAGAAAAATCTACTCCCAAGTGGGCCGCACTGGTGAAATCACAGCACGATAACTTAAAAATAAAGACAACTTCAGATTGTTTTCTTTGTTTAAAAAATAATGGGTTTTTTTACACTTACATGTTACGGTTAATAGAATTCTATCTTTATTTGTCGTTATTTATACTTTTTGAATAGATTATGTGATCATGTTCATCAGTCAAGTCATTGGTGTTAATTTTCAATTTATCAAGATAAAAAAATCATATCAAAATCAAATTACAGGATGTTATTTATGTAGTTTGGTAATTTTCCTCGACTGGTGCACTAACATCATGTGGTTTATTTTTTTTAATATATGTAGCATAATCTACAAAGATACAAATAATTGCTATTGCGACATCTAGTGGACACATTTAGAACAGCAGTTTCTTTCATTCAAAAATTTCGGCTCATTTTTAAACTCGTGGGCCGGATAAAACCTGTTCATGGGCCTGATCCGGCCCGCGGGCCGTACGTTTGACACCCCTGTGATAGACTATTCTTTTGGTGGAGGTCTGTGCTTTACTCTGTGCCTTTCTAGTGTATTCTGCAGTGTATATAAGGTGACCTGGAGCACAGTGTGAGTGAATAAAGACACTATTTGGCTTGAGTGTGTGCGTGTGTGTGGTTGGATTGAGGGACATGAGGGGGGCCCCCCGAAAGCCCTTTAGAGCCCTGGTCTCCTGACCTCTCACCTCCCCCAGAGCCCTCTGTGGATCCTGACACCTTAATAATAGATGTGAAAAAGAGGGAACAACTTTCTCACCTGCACACACTTCTCGCGAGAGGCTCACACACACACACTTATTGATTTTGTTAACTGAGTCAATGTGGACATGTGATGTGGGTGAACACATCTTATCACACTTCTGACTGTCTTTGCTCAATAATGATGTGCAATATTATGTTTTCAACATATATTTTTGTATAGAAATTTGCAAAACTGTCATATTTTGGTGGTTTGGAGGTAAAGGTATATCGTAAGGATATATTGTCTTTGTAACAGTCCTCATTATCAATCAATCAATCGATCAAAGTTTATTTAAATAGCCCTTAATCAGTGTCTCAAAGGGCTGCACAAGCCACAACGACATCCTCGGCTCAGATCCCACATCAGGGCAAGAAAAAACTCAACCCAATGGGAACAACGAGAAACCTTGAAAGGGGCCGCAGATGTGGTGACCCACCCCTACACTCCCTGGGTGATCGGTGCAATGGATGCCGACTGATTAAAAATATAGAATATTTTGCTCTTATTTTTCATTCACGTTGCTAGCAAACTGTTTATGTCTATTAATGTTCTCATTCATCCAGGTCATTTTAATCTCAGGGCATTCAATCGATAATTACTGGACTGTTTGATAGAGATGCTTCAGAGTCGGCTTCATCAGTTCATGGTCATAGACTTAGATTGGTCAGATCTAGTCTTAGATTTGATTGGTTGTCATGATCCGTGGCCGGATCGTGTTTTGTTTAGTAATGTTCTGTTAGTTTTGGACTCCCTTAGGTCCTGTTTTGTGCACTTCTGGGTTTGTTTTGGTTACCTTGTGTACTAATTGGTTTCACCTGCCTCTGATTAGTGTTCGGCACGTTCACCTGCTGCCGAGCACTAATCAGAGAGCTATTTATTCACGTTCCTCGCCACACTCGGTCTGACGTCATTGTTTGCTGTATGCAACAGTCACGTTGGTATTTCTTGTTTCTTGGCTTCGAGTTCATGATTCAAGTGCTAAGTGGTTACCTTAGCTTTCCGTGTGTTAGGCACGCTTGCCTTTTGTTGTTTGCCTGTTATTTTGTAAGTTCGATAAATTATTAGTAATAAATCATATCCTACCTTCACGCTTTCATCCGGAGTTGTCCCTTCTGCATTCCTGGGAGAACGACCCCGCATAAAGATGCGACCCCGATGTGACATTGGTCAGATCAAGTCTAGCGGCTGGTGCCTTTACCTCAGTAGGCGTCATCAGTTCATGCTCATAGACTTAGATTGGTCAGATCTAGTGTAGCGGCTATAGTGCCAAAACCCCAAATATTTATACTCCAAAAACCAGGAGGGTGTGCCTGGGCAAGGATGGTTTCGCTCTATTGTAATGGGAAAAACAACTGTTTTGAGGCAAACTAGCAACCCTAGTGTCAAAGCCAACGACAGTCGTTGAAGTGTAATTGGCATTAAAGTATTGTGTGGCAGGACGATCGCTCTGATTCGACTACTACCAGTCCAAAATAGTTGGAATCAACCACGTTAGCATTCCATTCTGTTGTAAAAAAATGACATTCTGGTCACCTTCCGTGAACAGAATGTTTCTAAATACCTGTTCAGTGATGGTTTTTCAACCTTGACATGGATGGCTTCCCTCACTCCTTTCGAACCATCCCTCCTCCCTGTTCAGAATCTGTACATTCATGTTCTCAAATGAGCCCTGTTTCTCACTCAGGTGCAGGTCGACAGCTGAGTCAATCAATCAATCAATCAATCAATCAATCAATGTTTATTTATATAGCCCTAAATCACAAGTGTCTCAAAGGGCTGTACAAGCCACAACGACATCCTCGGTACAGAGCCCACATACGGGCAAGGAAAAACTCACCCCAGTGGGACGTCGGTGAATGACTATGAGAAACCTTGGAGAGGACCGCATATGTGGGTAACCCCCCCCCTCTAGGGGAGACCGAAAGCAACGGATGTCGAGTGGGTCTGACATAACATTGTGAAAGTCCAGTCCACAGTGGATCCAACACATCAGCGGGGGTCCAGTCCACAGCGGGGCCAACAGGAAACCATCCCGAGCGGAGACGGGTCAGCAGCGCAGAGATGTCCCCAACCGATGCACAGGCTAGTGGTCCACCCGGGGTCCCGGCTCTGGACAGCCAGCACTTCATCCATGGCCACCGGACCTATGCAACTCCCCCTCGCAAGGGACAGGGGAGAAGAGGAGAGAAGAAAAGAAACGGCAGATCAACTGGTCTAAAAAAGGGGGGGTCTATTTAAAGGCTAGATTATACAAATGAGTTTTAAGATGGGACTTAAATGCTTCTACTGAGGTAGCATCTCTAACTGTTACCGGGAGGGCATTCCAGAGTACTGGAGCCCAAATAGAAAACGCTCTATAGCCCGCAGACTTTTTTTTGGCTCTGGGAATCACTAATAAGCCGGAGTTCTTTGAACGCAGATTTCTTGTCGGGACATATGGTACAATACAATCGGCGAGATAGGCTGGAGCTAAACCGTGTAGTATTTTATACGTAAGTAGTAAAACCTTAAAGTCGCATCTTAAGTGCACAGGAAGCCAGTGCAGGTGAGCCAGTATAGGCGTAATATGATCAAACTTTCTTGTTTTTGTCAAAAGCCTTGCAGCCGCATTTTGTACCAACTGTAATCTTTTAATGCTAGACATAGGGAGGCCCGAAAATAATACGTTACAGTAATCGAGACGAGATGTAACGAACGCATGAATAATGATCTCAGCGTCGCTAGTAAACAAGATGGAACGAATTTTAGCGATATTACGGAGATGAAAGAAGGCCGTTTTAGTAACACTCTTAATGTGTGACTCAAACGAGAGAGTTGGGTCGAAGATAATACCCAGATTCTTTACCGAGTCTCCTTGTTTAATTGTTTGGTTGTCAAATGTTAAGGTGGTATTATTAAATAGATGTTGGTGTCTAGCAGGACCGATAATCAGCATTTCCGTTTTCTTAGCGTTGAGTTGCAAAAAGTTAGCGGACATCCATTGTTTAATTTCATTAAGACACGCCTCCAGCTGACTACAGTCCGGCGTGTTGGTCAGCTTTAGGGGCATGTAGAGTTGGGTGTCATCAGCAAAACAGTGAAAGCTAACACCGTACTTGCGTATGATGTCACCCAGCGGCAGCATGTAAATACTAAAGAGTGCAGGGCCAAGATGTCAATTGAGTTTTGGACATGATGTTGAGTTTTGCCAACCAGAGGTGCTAAGATATTGGCCACATATTTACAATATTGTATATCACATAGTTGATGCTGCTGACAATGGGTCTGAGGGGAGCCCCATTTGTGTGTATTTTTGGAAGGCCATAAATGCCAGGAATAGTTGCCCTTTGTTTACAACTGAATGGAATGCTAACGTTGCGGGGATTCCGACCATTTTGGACTGGTAGTAGTCCATCCACAGCGACCGTCCTGCGACACAATACCTCAATGCCAACGAGGGGGAATTACACTTCAGCGACTATTGTTGGCTTTGACAGTAGGATTTCTCGTTTACATCAAAAGAGTTAGTTTTGTCACTACAATAGGGCAAAACTTTCCTTGCCCAGGCACACCCTCCTGGTTTTTGGAGTATAAATATTTGAGGTTTTGGCACCAGCCGCTAGACTAGATCTGACCAATGTAAGTCTATGAGCATGAACTGATGAAATGTGATTACATATACAGTACAGGCCAAACGTTTGGACACCTTCTCATTCAATGTGTTTTCTTTATTTTCATGACTATTTACATTGTAGATTGTCACTGAAGGCATCAAAACTATGAATGAACACATGTGGAGTTATGTACTTAACAAAAAAAGGTGAAATAACTAAAAACATGTTTTATATTCTAGTTTCTTCAAAATAGCCACCTCTTGCTCTGATTACTGCTTTGCACACTCTTGGCATTTTCTCGATGAGCTTCAAGGACACCTGTGAAGTGTAAACCATTTCTGGTAACTACCTCTTGAAGCTCATCGAGAGAATGCCAAGAGTGTGCGGAAAAGTAATCAGAGCAAAGGGTGGCTATTTTGAAGAAACTAGAATATAAAACATGTTTTCAGTTATTTCACCTTTTTTTGTTAAGTACATAACTCCACATGTGTCCATTCATAGTTTTGATGCCTTCAGTGACAATCTACAATGTAAATAGTCATGAAAATAAAGAAAACGCATTGAATGAGGTGTGTCCAAACGTTTCGCCTGTACTAATATATATATATATATATATATATATATATATATATATATATATATATATATATATATATATATATATATATATATATATATATATATAAATAAAAGATGACTAGAAAACCCTTGTGCAATCATGTTCACACATCTGAAAACAGTTTAGCTTGTTACAGAAGCTACAAAACTGACCTTCCTTTGAGCAGATTGAGTTTTTGGAGCATCACATTTGTGGGGTCAATTAAACGCTCAAAATGGCCAGAAAAAGAGAACTTTCATCTGAAACTCGACAGTCTATTCTTGTTCTTAGAAATGAAGGCTATTCCACAAAATTGTTTGGGTGACCCCAAACTTTTGAACGGTCGTGTATATATATATATATATATATATATATATATATATATATATATATATATATATATATATATATATATATATATATATATATATATATATATATATATATTTATATAGGGGCAGCATGGTGTTACAGGGGTTAGTGCATGTGCCTCACAATACGAAAGTCCTGAGTAGTCCTGAGTTCAATCCCGGGCTCGGGATCTTTCTGTGTGGAGTTTGCATGTTCTCCCCGTGATTGCGTGGGCTCCCTCCGGGTACTCCGGCTTTTTCCCACCTCCAAAGATATGCACCTGGGGATAGGTTGATTGGCAACACTAAATTGGCCCTAGTGTGTGAATGTGAGTGTGAATGTTGTCTGTCTATCTGTGTTGGCCCTGCGATGAGGTGACGACTTGTCCAGGGTGTACCCCGCCTTCCGCCCGAATGCAGCTGAGATAGGCTCCACTACCCCCCGCAACCCCAAAAGGGATAAGCGGTAGAAAATGGGTGGATGGATATATATATATATATATATATATATATATATATATATATATATATATATATATATATATATATATATATATATATATATATATATATATATATATATATATATATATATATATATATATATAGTGTATACAGACATCTATATGCACAGAGTGCATACATACATTTTAAAATGTATTTATTTTATTTTACAACAATTTTTTTTTTGTTTATTTTAAAATTGTCTAAAAAAATTATTTTACTGCACATTTAAACACTATGTTTAATAGAAACCAAAATTGTTTTTTAAATAAGAATAAAAAAAACAACATACAGACACATTGTATATATAAAAAAAAAATATATATATATATTTTTTTTATTTTATTTTTTATTTTTTTATTGTTAATAGTATGTTTCTGATATTAAAAAAATACAAATATTTATAAAAATGTAATGCGAACAACTACTTATGACCGTTAATTCAATCATTGCGACTTTCTTCCCACCCTTTCCTCTTCTTTGTTTCCCCAGGTATTCTCTACCGTGGCCTTTGCTGTCTTTTGTCCACTAAGTACCACTTTGCAATATTGATGAGGCATGGAGGTCCAAACAGCAGCAGGACACACAGTCTTGGGGCCCTACAGGGGCTTCCTACATAGTTAGCATGTTAGCTAAAGAGTGTATCCATGTTGGGGGTGTCAAGTTCTTGA
>NC_084735.1:74638389-74658389 GCF_033978785.1 Entelurus aequoreus
ATATGCAAAATCTTCCACCAAAAATATTTTTCCAAGTGGAATATTTGATGTGAAGTAATCGATTGTAGCTGAGATAGGCTCCAGCGCCCCCCGTGACCCCGAAGGGAATAAGCGGTAGAAAATGGATGGATGGATGGATAATCGGAACCTTTGATAGGTCAATAATTCATAATAACATTGATTTTGATGCAATATTATGTTTTGAGCAATGACCGTTTGAAAAAAAAAAAAAAACAGCTTTGTTTTATTAGTCAACATTGCAACTGTTTTCTAAATTACATTTCACCTTTAAGCTTTTTTATTTCACTTGTGTTATGTTTTTGTTTATCTTAATAGTATTTTTAGAATGTGCCGTGGGCCTTTAAAACATTAGCTGTGGGCCGCAATTGGTAAAAACAAATAAATAAAAATAAAAATCTGCGTCCTTTCTGATTTCAATGCGTTAAAAACACACAAACAGTGTGTTAACGCCAACACTGGTTGACAGTATAACACAATAAGTCACACTTATATTCTGTAACATTCACAGTTTTGGAAAAAAGTGCAGAGGTAGAAATATTCAAAATAACTTCTTGTATATAATCTATACATAAATAATGCCTCAAAACAAGTTCATTAAATTCAAACAAAAAACAGCAGACGAGCTCTCACAGCTGTTTTGTGCTTTGTAGTTTCGATATGGGCTTGTAGATCGTTGGCCCCTTTATTTGCCACATACGTTGCTGCTTTGCACACAGTGCATTCTGCTTTCCATGTGTCACGGCCAGGACGAAAACACAGATACTTTTCCCGCAAATCATCCGTGAAGTTGCATTAACGTGTCGGCTTCTCTCTTGTGTTCTGTCTGTCTCTCGACTGTCTCACTCTCTGTCTCTGCCCCTCCCTCGCAAATGTTGCTGTGTGCGCACTCCTTCACAATTTGTTTTGTTTTTAACCCCTTCTTAACCCTGGACGTACATTGAAAATACATACAACCCTAACTCAAAATACCGGACATTTGAGGCATTTAAGAATCCCCGCCCGGACAGCCCGGACAGCCCCGGAAAAGAGGACATGTCCGGGGAAAACAGGACGTATAGTCAGTCTATGCTAAGTACTGTATAAGCATACCAAAAGTTTGCACTTTATCCATAATGTGTTATATACTCCCACAAGGCTTTTTAAAATAGTACACCCTTAACGGTATACCTAAATGTAATATTCTTCAAGTTTTTTACAAAACCACTATTAGCATGTTAGCCTTTTTAATTGAGCTCATGTAATCACCCTTAGCATTTGTTTTCTTCACTCAAGATAGTAGGTAGCATAACCACTGTTAGACTTAGACAAAATGTATTGATCCACAAGGGAAATTGTTCAATTATAATCATTCTTATACAACTAATTCAAATTTTTTAGCATGTTAGCATAGCATGTTCATTTCATTTCATTATAGTCTATACGCGATTTCCTTTATTCAAGTTGTGAGCATAACAAGTTGCTCAAAAAGGTTCATTATGTCCTCTTATTCATATACTCTTTAAAATGGGATTGTAATCAGACCATATTTTTTGGTATATTAGATGGAATAGGTAAGGATTCCATTTAATATACCGAAAAATATGGTCTGATTACAAGAAAATGTTAAAGTGTGAGCATCACAACGGTGACAAGGTTAGCATCTTAAGTCCTGTTAGAGTTTTCAAAATCCATATAATCGTAATGGGGCTACATTGTTTGATTTCGTTTTTATAGTACAGTAGTTTGCATGTAAACTGTTAGCATGTTAGCATTTTAGCTAGTCTCATTAGGCTTTTGACATAGTGCCTGTCTACGAGTGTTTTTCATCATGCTAGCACACTAGATGTTAGCATTTAATTTGCATTTTTACGCTTCAAGAGTAAATTATTAATGAAATGTGAGTTATTACCAGAGATGTCCGATAATATCGGCAGTCCGATATTATCGGCCGATAAATGCTTTAAAATGTGATATCGAAAATGATCGGTATTGGTTTCAAAAAGTAAAATTTATGACTTTTTAAAACGCCGCTGTGTACACGGACGTAGGGAGAAGTACAGAGCGCCAATAAACCTTGAAGGCACTGCCTTTGTGTGCCGGCCCAATCACATAATATCTACGGCTTTTCACACACACAAGTGAAAGCAAGGCATACTTGGTCAACAGCCATACAGGTCACACTGAGGGTGCCCGTATAAACAACTTTAACACTGTTACGAATATGCGCCACACTGTGAACTCACACCAAACAAGAATGACAAACACATTTCGGGAGAACATCCGCACCGTAACACAACATAAACACAACAGAACAAATACCCGGAACCCCTTGCAGCACTAACTCTTCCGGGACGCTACAATATACAGCCCCGCTACCCCCTAACCCCTCCACCTCAACCCCGCCCACCTCAACCTCCTCATGCTCTCTCCAGGGAGAGCATGTCCCAAATTCCAAGCTGCTGTTTTGAGGCATGTTAAAAAAAATAATGCACTTTGTGACTTCAATAATAAATATGGCAGTGCCATGTTGGCATTTTTTTCCATAACTTGAGTTGATTTATTTTGGAAAACCTTGTTACATTGTTTAATGCATCCAGCGGGGCATCACAACAAAATTAAGCATAAAAATGTGTTAATTCCACGACTGTATATATCGGTATCGGTTGATAGCTCATTTTGCGTTTCGGCACTGTCGAGGCTGGCATACCAAATTATGGCGTTCTTTTTTTTCGTGTCAAAATTTCTGCTCGAGTTTTTTTGTCTCCAGTAATGACAAATCACTTGCCTTGTTCATGGCGTATTTAGGACACAAGTAGAGCCTGTGAGGTCACATGGTGACGACATGCAGAGTGGATGATGCCATCAGCGTGCAGTGTCAGCATCTATTTCCATTCGCCCGCATGCATGAGTAGTGCTTGTTTTTCTTGCCTACTACTACCGTGGTCGTATAATGTGTCCTCATGACAGTGACGTGCAGTCAGGGGAGGCAGGTGAGGCGGGGCCTCACGTGCCATCACGGAAAGAAAAAAAAATGTAAAAAGAAAACAAATTAATTAAATTGTTATAGGTATCCAGTGATTATACTATAAAGTTATTTTCCATTTAACTTCACCAGTTTTAGATTATTTTTATTCAAAATCGCTGAATTTTCACATTTGCCGTTCAAATACTGAGAAGAGACGGTGCGGTGATCAGCAGCCATGGATTGCGGACTCGGCTAACTGCTGGCCTGCTGTGCAGTGAAACCGTATTGCTATATGAATTATATTATACATTTCCATAGTTTAGTTAGCTGAGGTATATAATGTACAGTGTATTTTGTCAACAACTGTATGTGTGTAAGTATTTCTTGTGCTGAGCAATCATAAAACTGCTGCGAAGACGCACTGGCTGAGGCTCGCAGTAATCCCGCCTCCTGGTGGTAGAGAATGCATCCCCGCCGTAGAATGCACCCCCTGACAGGAGTGTTATATCAACTAAAGCCCACACTTAAACTTTCCACGTGCAAGATTGAATCTATTTAAAAAAGTTATTTAATGAGAAGCCAAAAAGTGCAAAAACAATAATGTTCGTGTTGGAGGAGTTGTGAATGACTGCAGGGGCACAACATTAGGTACACCTGCAGACTGCAGCACGGATTTCATATTTCATTCATTCACAACTCCTCCAACACGAACATTATTGTTTTTGCACTTTTTGGCTTCTTATTAAATAACTTTTTAAAATAGATTCAATCTTGCACGTGGAAAGTTTAAGTGTGGGCTTTAGTTGATATAACACTCCCGTCAGGGGGTGCATTCTACGGCGGGGGTGCATTAATCCAGCACAACAACAACTTCATTTATAAGTAAAGGTAAGACCATAATAACGTTTTTTTTATTAAATGTGCTTTTTTTGTGTGCTACAGTTTGTATGTGTAAAGTTAAAGTTAAGTTAAAGTACCAATGATTGTCACACACACACTAGGTGTAATGAAATGTGTCCTCTGCATTTGACCCATCCCCTTGTTCACCCCCTGGGAGGTGAGGGGAGCAGTGGGCAGAAGCGGCGCCGCGCCCGGGAATAATTTTTGGTGATTTAACCCCCAATTCCAACCCTTGATGCTGAGTGCCAAGCAAGGAAAAATGCTGGTATGAGCTTTTAAACATAACTGCCAATCAAATAGTGAATAAGATACTCTTTAGGGTTCATATGTTTGTAAATCTGAATGTGATGAAGTCAGTGCCTCACCAGCCATGAACCTCACCGCACGTCATTGCCTCATGATGCATTACTTGAGTAAAATAAAGGAAACATACACCAAAGAGAGCCAAAGCACACAGAATTCCATAAATAGTCACCTTCTTTATGATTAATATTCAAAGGGTCCCTGTCCTGAACCAGACAAGCACCAGATCAATTATGACTCTCCGAGTGGGCATTTGCCAGGTTTTTACTCCCCAAAACAAACGTCGTAAATTTATCATGGTTGCTACCACCTCGCAAACAGGCGGCTCTAATCGTATGCTTGGGGGAGTTCCTTCAGACGGATGGGAAATATATCAAATATTTACTGTTGGGCGCTAGCTCGCAGTGACACACACACGGCATGAATTTAACATGGCCGCCGTCGAGACAAAAGGCAGGGTTGCCCGCCAGAAGCCAGAGCTTCCTTGAGTGCACATGGGCCGAGCCGGGCCGGGCCGGTACTGGCTTGGCTTTAATAGAGACCGATGTGCAGTGTGTGATCTGGGCCGGGCCTCAAGGCTGCGCCAGTGAGTCGCATGCAAGCTTTGTGGCGTCTCTCGGCACGCAGGCTTTTATTTCCTGTATGTGCGCCCGAGCCTGCACGTGTGCGTGTGTGTGTGTGTGTGTGTGTGTGTGTGTGTGTGTGTGTGTGTGTGTGTGTTGTGGGTTTTGCCTTAAATTACAGGCGCTGTTTGTTGAGTGGTCCAGTGGAGCGCGCAGTGACAGATGATGTAAATTATTAATTGCTTTCCTGTAGCTGAGTGTGGTGGGCCTTGTCCTCCTTCTCTTTCTTCCGTCTTTCTCCCTCGCTTACCCTCTTTGTCTCGCTCCTTACCCTGTCTTGTTTTTTTTTTGTTTTGTTTCGGTGCCCACCGTCAGCCATATTTGTTTAGTAAAGTCTTTAGCCCGGCCCCCAAACTCAATTTTTTTCTGCAAATATGCAGAAACAAAATGATTCAATTGACACAGTTTTCTTGGTTTCATGGTGTACCTTTCCTAAAATGTCCATCCTGAACCGTCCCAATTTTGTAAGCTGCACTCCAACCGAAAGACTGTCACTTCCGTATTTCGGTCGAATTCTAGAGCAGTGGTTCTTAACCTTGTTGGAGGTACCGAACCCCACCAGTTCCATATGCGCATTCACCGAACCCTTTTTTAGTGAAAACTAAAATGTTTTTCTTTCAAATTCAAGACACAGTTGTATGTTTCTGGTAACACTTTAGTATGGGGAACATATACTAAGCAACAAAGACTTAATTTAGAGTTATTTGGTTAGGGTTAGTGTTAGAGGGTTAGGGTTATAATAAGGCCTTGCCGAATAAGGCATTAATAAGTACTTAATAATGACTAGTGAAGAGCCAATATGTTACTAATTTGCATGTTAATAAGCAACTAATTAATGGTGAATATGTTCCCATACTAAAGTGTTACCATGTTTTTTTACTAGTGCACAAAATGAACCGTGCATGAACATCACCTTGTTCAAACAACAAAACCAACACAGTGCATAAACTCACAACAAATTACACAACTGCAAATCAGTGTGACTTCTGCTGTTGCCGTATCCGTAATACGCCGATAGGGAGAAGTTTTTATTCAAACGATGAGTCGGGTGTGTTTTGACCTCCGCCGAACCCATGAGCCAGACTCACTGAACCCTAGGGTTCGATCGAACCCAGGTTAAGAACCAACTGTTCTAAAGCCTTTTTCTTACAGAGATCCTGCAAAAAAATCACAACTTAAAATGTTTATTGTCATATATTAGTCTGATTTCTCAACTAGTTTGCCTCAAAATGAGCATTCTATAGCCCAGGGATCCACAGGGGCCGGGCTAAATATACATATACAGTTGTGGTCAAAAGTTTACATACACTTGTAAAGAACATAATGTCATGGCTGTCTTGAGTTTCCAATAATTTCTACAACTCCTATTTTTTTGTGATAGAGTGATTGGAGCACATACTTGTTGGTCACAGAAAACATTCATGAAGTTTGGTTCTTTTATGAATTTATTATGGGTCTACTGAAAATGTGAGCAAATCTGCTGGGTCAAAAGTATACATACAGCAATGTTAATATTTGGTTACATGTCCCTTGCAAGTTTCACTGCAATAAGGCGCTTTTGGTAGCCATCCACAAGCTTCTGGTTGAATTTTTGACCACTCTCATTCTTGACATATTTGGTGCAGTTCAGCTAAATGTGTTGGTTTTCTGACATGGACTTGTTTCTTCAGCATTGTCCACACGTTAAGTCAGGACTTTGGGAAGGCCATTCTAAAACCTTAATTCTAGCCTGATTTAGCCATTCATTTACCACTTTTGACATGTGTTTGGGGTCATTGTCCTGTTGGAACACCCAACTGCGCCCAAGACCCAACCTCCGGGCTGATGATTTTAGGTTGTCCTGAATAATTTGGAGGTAATCCTCCGTTTTCATTGTCCCATTTACTCTCTGTAAGCACCAGTTCCATTGGCAGCAAAACAGGCCCAGAGCATAATACTACCACACCATGCTTGACGGTAGGTGTGGTGCTCCTGGGATTAAAGGCCTCACCTTTTTCTTCTCCAAAACTTATTGCTGGGTATTGTGGCCAAACAGCTCAATTTTGGTTTCATCTGACCACAGAACTTTCCTCCAGAAGGTCTTATCTTTGTCCATGTGATGTCAGATGAAACAAAATGTAGCTGTTTTGGCCACAATACCAAAGTCCTGACTTAAACGTGTGGACAATGCTGAAGAAACAAATCCATGTCAGAAAACCAAAAAATGCGCCTATTTTTGAAGATGATCTGTAAAACATAATCTATTGAACATTTTGACCAAAGAACCACCATTACATGTTATGTAGACCACAAGGAAGTGTTTTTAATTCAGAAAAAAATAATAATAATATGACTCCTTTAATGCGCCCTACAATCCGGTGCGCTTATATATGAAAAAAGATCAAAAATAGACCATTTATCGGCAGTGCGCCTTATAATCCGATGGATTATAAAAAAAATACGGTACATGAAAACAGTCATTGAGTACAACAATGATGAATGAGATCAGGTGGAAACTGCTTGATCAGAGTAATAGATAGATAGATATAGATAGTTCCCTCAGGAAGGAATAGGTCTTAAATGTATTTGTTTGTGTATTTTCACATAGAACTCAGCGAAGCAACACAGAATCCCGCAATCAGACAGAGAAAAAACACACTTACTGCAATATTCCGTTTGGTTTTGTTCTGCCGAAAAAGGAACAGGTGTCTAAATCCTGGGTCTGTTCTACTGTCTCTGACGTGGCAATTTGACAGGATCTCTGTATGAAATCGTCGTAAAAGTCTGAAGGGGTCAAAGTATGACTGTCTTTCCCTGCAAAGTGGTGTCATTAAAGTAAAAACAGAGAATGAGCATCCAGGATCAGATCCAAAGACCATTCTCAGTCCATGATCATGGGAGATGTCCAAGGCGCGACACGGATGGCTGAAACATTTATGACATTTTTGCGGTGAGGTAATTCGTTTTTTTTCTCAGGGCCGCGTACCGTCAGCAGGTATGTTGTCACCTCCGCCTCCAACCATACACCATGACCATGCGGCGTTTCAGAGGGGACGGTAAGTGGGTGCGTCTGTGAGCTCGCGCTGGGGGCCATTTGCAGCTGGGGAAAAATGGACAAGCCGCGGCACTCAAGAGGGTGACCCCCCCCGCCTTTCCGTGTGCACCGAGCGTAATCGGCCCTGAGCTGGCAGCTGAAGACCGGAGAAGTGTTGTGGTTTTTTATGCATAGAGGGATGCAATCTAGAGTGCACGGCTAAACAACCGCCAACCGCACTAATAGTGAGAGAAATAGTGAACTTTGGATGTAGACTGAACTATCTCCACAGGAGAGCTAAAGTTCAACTCAAGGGTGACTCTTTGGGGCAATCAAGTTGAAGACTACAGCAGCGTTTCCCTTACAGTCATTTATTTCTTATGGCACTTGCTCACAAACACACTATAATGGGACGGTCTGTAAATGTAGCTTGTCATTACAACTCTGTACTGTAGGTGGCGACATGCGTCTCCGCTTCTTAACACACCTAATGTGCACCTGGTTAGCCAGAGAATGAGGCCCTGTCTACATTAAGCCGGATAACTCCTTAAACGAATAATTATTTAGCCTAAGCCCCGTGTCAGCCACACTAAACCATCGATTAAGGTTCCTCTCCTTGGATAATTTCTTGAATGTCTGGCTCTTAGCTCTGTATGGACTCATTGATCGTTTACAAACTGAGTTCGGAGAGGAAGTTACATCAGAAAGGCCGTGCCCCACACAGGAAGGGACGTCAGAAAGAACTTCATAACCGGTTTCGTAACTCAGAGATAACGACTGGAAAGATGGGGGCGAGTCATCCAGACATCAGGGGTGTCCAAAGTGCGGCCCGGGGGCCATTTGCGGCCCGCAGGTAATTATTGAACGGCCCCACGGCACGAAAAAATAAATAAAAAACACAAAAAGTGGTATAAAAGAGAAAACAGGTGAAATGTAACAAGAAAATGTTGCATTATTTACTCTAATAACACAAAGCTGCCGTGCAGGCTGTTTTTTTCTTTAAAAAATAATAATGACTCAAAATCAATGACATTATGAATTATTGACCTATTCAAGGCTCCATTTACTTCACATTAAATATTCCACTTTGAGATATTTTGGGGGGAAAATGTTGCATATTTTTTGGTTGCCATTTAAAAAACAAAGTTTTTTAAAGAAGGGCCTACAACGAACAAACAAAAAACATAAACAACAATAAAACTTATAATTGACGGATGGATCTGAAGTTGATCTTGAGACTATTGTGGTAGAAGTTAAAAAAAATGTTGGATTTATTTTTTTAAACTTTACTGAGCAGTACCCTTTTGGATCCCCAATAATTTTAGTGGGACTTCTTTTTTTTTTTTTATGTGTCATTGCTCAAAAAAATAATGAATTACAATCAATGTTTTTATGAGTTATTGACCTTTTTAAGACGCCAATTATTATATAATCTGAAATATTCCACTTTAAAATGTTATTGGGGGAAACTATTGCATATTTTGTGTTTTTTTCCATAAAAAAACACGGTTTTCCTTGACAAAAATGGCATACAACTTAAATCTTTAAAGCGTTATATTGACAGATAGACCTAATGTTGATCTAGAGATTTAAACCTTGAATAATAATAATAATAATAATAATACTAAATAATGACACATTTGTAATATTTTTTTTGACCAAAACCTTTTGGGGTCCCCGGGATCAAGTCTGAGTTAAGGCCTAAATGTATCTTTTTTATACATATATTGTATTGGTTTTTAAAATACAAAATATCAAAATGGCCCCCGCTTGCTTTGATTTTTCAGTGTGCGGCCCTCAGTGGAAAAAGTTTGGACACCCCTGTCCTACATGTACAGAGGCTTGTGGAAATCACACATGAATATTTTAAGAGAAGGAAACGCGCGATTGCAGCTACTTAGGATACAACACAGCGATGTTGAGCGACGGTTTTGGATAAACCCTGGAAGAACGGCAGCCTGGTGGGATATGTTTGTCAACGAGTGTGCGTTGTGTCCAGGTCAGCTGTGATTCTACTTACCGAAAAACTTTGTCCATTTGTCGAAGGAGGGACAACGAGAATGCGGGCTCCCGTGGATGTGATAAAACAGGTAGCGTGTTTTTTGTATTACCTGGCCGACGAGGGAAGACTACAGATAACAGCGAAGGCATTTGGACTGGCAACGCAGACTGTATCAGTTATTGTCCGCGATGTATGTCGAGTGATTACTCAACGTGTAGGTCCAGAGTATATAAAGTTTGCTAACAAGTTGTCTACTTTCACATGTCCATTAAATATTTGATTAATTTATGATGGCTCAGGTGTGATTCACTACAATAGGGCCCCACAGCACGCTGGATTCCTGTTAATTGAAATACAACAACACTGTATATTGTTCAGGTAAGTAAAAAGTATTTAAAAACTTGCACACAAAGCAACTATGACGTGTGCATTTTCCGCACATGCGTACCAGGTCGCGTTGCGCCTCATCGATGAAACAATGTAAGCCTCTCCCGCTTTATCACTTCCCTTATCTTTGTACCGCCCCCCACCTTTGTGAACACTTTCTAATACATGGACTCATTGACGCTTGGGACTTGTCTGCCATTTTTGCTATGAAGAAAGTGAAGAATTCTTTATCAAGGCTCACTTTTGCAGAAGCTCGTTCTTGGAGACACCCGCTCGTGGTTTTTACAAATGCGAAACTGACTGATTGACAATGCTTTTGCGGGAGTGAGGCCAACATTTACTTGTGACCTGCAGAAGGGTGACCAGGACAGCGGAGAAGATTATCTCCCATCCTCTGCTGGGGTTATCAAAAAGGGGCGAAAAGGTGCAAGACGAGAAAAGCAGTCCAGTCCAAGGGAGCAGAGTCGAAGAATGCATGAGTTTGCAGTGATTACTTCATTAAAGGTTTGTTTGATTTACTTTTATCTTTTATTATTTCCCATTTAAGTATTGTCTTTGTATTATTTGTAATAATTAAACACCTGTTTGCTACGGAGAAAAACACGCTACTTGTAAACGGCGCGTGCAACTGCAACAAACATGGCATCTTAGATGGAAAGTTAAATCATGAAATGCATCCTTACCCGGGCAAAAATGACACAAAGAAGTTGTAGACCTCCATGCTTTTCCAAGTTCCCATCTGTTTTGTCGCGTAGAATGACGTCTGGAGCACAATCGTTAGCGACCGACGTAATCCTTGATATCACTTGACCAATTTTTTTTGATAAAGTATAGGGATCTATTCCAATGCAGTTTGTTGTCAGTTTTTTGCCTATTTTGTACTCGGATAGTTTGCACGCTGCTTTGTGTACAACAGCCATCTTAGCTTGGTCGATCGCCACTGATTTTCACTTCCGAGAAGAAGTCACGAATACCAACTATCCATCCATTTTCTACCGCTTGTCCCTTTCGGGGTCGCGGGGGGTGCTATCTCAGATGCATTCAGGGCGGTAGGCGGGGTACACCCTGGACTAGTCGCCGCCTCATCACAGGGCCAACACAGATAGACAGACAACATTCACACTCTAGGGTCAAATTAAGGTTTCTAATCAACCAATCCCCAGGTGCATGTCTTTGGAGGTGGGAGGAAGCCGGAATACCCGGAAGGAACCCACGCAGTCATGGAGAGAACATGCAAACTCCACACAAAAAAGACCCACGGCTTGGGGATAGAATCCAGGACCTTCGTATTGTGCCAACTATTCTACACTATCCATCCATACATTTTGTACCGCTTGTCCCGTTCGGGGACGTGGGGGGTGCAGGAGCCTATCTCAGCTGCATTCAGGGCGGTAGGCGGGATACCCCCTGGACAAGTCGCCGCCTCATCACAGGGCCAACACAGATAGACAGACAACATTCACACACTAGGGTCAAATTAGGGTTTCTAATCAACCTATCCCCAGGTGCATGTCTTTGGAGGTGGGAGGAAGCCGGAGTACCCGGAAGGAACCCACGCAGTCACGGATAGAACATGCAAACTCCACACAAAAAAGACCCTTGGCCCGGGGATCGAACCCAGGACCTTCGTATTGTGCCAACTATTCTACACTGATCTCTAAATAAACTCTACAAAAGACCCGACCTCTGACTTTTGAACAAAAAAACGTGTGTATCTCAGCTTACAAGCTTATTTGGTTCTGTGACAGAGCTCTTAACTCAAAACAGTCCGGTATGTTTTAGCTAGCTGCACGCACTGTCATGTTTTCGATGATTTTTTTCCTTTAATTCAATTAATATCATCCAATTATTCTCAGGACTGTCCTTCACACTCACTTTCTTCATTCCCACAGCTGGAAAAACAAAGTTATGTCTATCTCTAGATATAGGCTAATGCTAGCGAGTAAGACCGGATGTTTTAGTCCCGGGGTGTCAAACTCATTTTAGCTCATTCAAATTAAAATTAAAATCATGGCATTAAAACTAAAAAATAAAGACAGCTTCAGATTATTTTCTTTGTCTTACTTTGGCCAAAAATAGAACAAACACATTCTGAGAATATTACAGTAAAAATATAGAAAAAAATACCGGTAGCGGTAAAGTTTAGATCCATGAAGGAAAGAAGAAAGTTAATGAATGTTTATAACTGAATACATTTACATATGCATACAAATGTGTTTCCTTTTGTATTAATTTTTTTAAAGAATTAATTTTAAGAACAATTATGACAACCTTTTTCCAAAACACAATATAGAATGTGAGATATAACAGGATAATGCATACATTTATCATTTGTTTTCAAAACGATTACAAAAAAGTGGGACCCCGAAAATTTACTGTGGGACCCCATTTTTATGACTTGATGGGGTTTTCTTAGCGCCAACACTGATGGAGTATTGGCGTGTGCAAAACAGCTGCAGGCGGTTGTGGCCTGCGGGCGGGTTCTAATACTAATCAAATATCATCTCGAGGGCCATAGATAATTAATTTTTGCGGGCCGGATATGGTCCACGGGCCTTGACTTTGACACATTGGTTTTAGTCGAATCCTACGGAGTTCCCTGTGACATTCACTACGCCAACTAATGGCGTAACTCAAATTTTTGCTTGCAACTTTAGTAATAGTTTGCAGAAAGACAGCTCTTATCTCAAAACACTCTTAAGTTGAGGTACCACTGTTTTCCCATGGCGTCCATTACATCCATCCATCCATTTTCTACCGCTTGTCCCTTTCATGGTCACGGGGGGGTGCTGGAGCCAATCTCAGCTGCATTCGGGCGGTAGGCGGGGTACACCCTGGACAAGTCGCCACCTCATCCGTCCATTACAATTACATACAAATACTTCATTGCCAATCATGCAAATTTGACAGTGACATCATTAAAGGCCTACTGAAACCCACTACTACCGACCACGCAGTCTGATAGTTTATATATCAATGATGAAATCTGAACATTGCAACACATGCCAATACGGCCGGGTTAACTTATAAAGTGCAATTTTAAATTTCCCGCCAAACTTCCGGTTGAAAACGTCTATGTATGATGACGTATGCGCGTGACGTCAATGGTTGAAACGGAAGTATTCGGACACATTGTATCCAATACAAAAAGCTCGGTTTTCATCGCAAAATTCCACAGTATTCTGGACATCTGTGTTGGTGAATCTTTTGCAATTTGTTTAATGAACAATGGAGACTGCAAAGAAGAAAGTTGTAGGTGGGATCGGTGTATTAGCGGCTGGCTGCAGCAACACAACCAGGAGGACTTTGACTTGGATAGCAGACGCGCTATCTGACGCTAGCCGCCGACCGCACGGATGATCGGGTGAAGTCCTTCGTCGCTCTGTCGATCGCTGGAACGCAGGTGAGCACGGGTGTTGATGAGCAGATGAGGGCTGGCTGGCGTAGGTGGATAGCTAATGTTTTTAGCATAGCTCTGTGAGGTCCCGTTGCTAAGTTAGCTTCAATGGCGTCGTTAGCAATAGCATTGTTAAGCTTCGCCAGGCTGGAAAGCATTAACCGTGTATTTACATGTCCATGGTTTAATAGTATTGTTGATTTTCTGTCTATCCTTCCAGTCAGGGGTTTATTTCTTTTGTTTCTATCTGCAGTTAAGCCCAATGCTATCACGTTAGCTCCGTAGCTAAAGTGTTTCGTCGATGTATTGTCGTGGAGATAAAAGACACTGTGAATGTCCATTTCGCGTTCTCGACTCTCATTTTCAAGAGGATATATTATCCGAGGTGGTTTAAAATACAAATCCGTGATCCACAATAGAAAAAGGAGAGAGTGTGGAATCCAATGAGCCAGCTTGAACCTAAGTTACGGTCAGAGCGAAAAAAGATACGTCCTGCACTGCACTCTAGTCCTTCACTCTCACGTTCCTCATCCACGAATCTTTCATCCTCGCTCAAATTAATGGGGTAATCGTCGCTTTCTCGGTCCGCATCGCTCTCGCTGCTGGTGTAAACAATGGGGAAATGTGAGGAGCCTTTCAACCTGCGACGTCACGCTACTTCCGCTACAGGCAAGGCTTTTTTTATCAGCGACCAAAAGTTGCAAACTTTATCGTCGATGTTCTCTACTAAATCCTTTCAGCAAAAATATGGCAATATCACGAAATGATCAAGTATGACACATAGAATGGATCTGCTATCCCCGTTTAAATTAAAAAAAAATCATTTCAGTAGGCCTTTAAGTCATCCCATAATTGTATGAAGTCAGCCAAAACCTTCATAGATCATACACAGTCAACAGCTGAGAGGAAAAAAACAATAAGTGAAAGCAACATACGCTATCCTACATATTTGAGAACACACACAGCAAATAGAGACAGAGAGTCTATTGATTCCTGGATGAACATCGATCACATGCACAATTAATTGTTCTTTCAGGCGTAGCGATCATCATCCCACTTCAGTCGGCCGATCAATACGGAAGGACGAGGAAGCCAGAACCTTTGTTGAGACATGCTAACAGTACATCTGTAACCTTGTGACCGTAGAGGATGCAAACTCACTGGCGATTGGAAATATCATTGCATCGCCTCAATTTATGATATAAATTGTGTTGTAAAAAAAACCTTACAATATATATATTTTTTCAAATATTTTCTGTTGTTTTTTTGTTTGAACATAATATGCTGTCTGTTTATTGAACTGTGTATGCTTGTCACCCCACTGTGTCGTATTGATCAGTTAGCACAGCGTTGTCTCCCCGTATTCCAGTTAAACGGGAAATTAAAGCGAACTGTCACACAATTCTGCACTGCAATCTCATCAATAATTCATCCTCCTCCTCCCGCACACACAAACGCAGGCGCACACGCTTCATAGAAACGCGATGGGATGTCGAAGAAGAAAAAAAAGTTTGACAATAGCACGCGCAGACAAGTAAAGAAAAATGACATGTTGACAAAGATCGTATTTCCCCGATGAATAAACGGATAGCAGGCCCAGGCAATGATCAACATATAACTTTGAATGCATTGAGTTTTTGACAGTGTTGAGTTTGTGTTTATTTGGAACATGCATGCATACAACATGATACATCACAATTTCCAGTTTCTCCATTCAACATGTTCGAAAAGGAGTAGGAAGAAGCGGGGCTTATTTAATCCTACCCCTTTTCCTTTACATAGCAGTTGCTAAAACTTTTGTTCACTTCCTGTGAACAATTTATTCACAACATACTCCATAACTAATAACATTAAAAATAAATAATAATTAGTGAAGTAAGTTATATTTCATATGGCGAGATGAGTAAGATTATCTAGAAAATGAATGGATGGATGAGATGAATTCAGAATGTTTATCATGGTTCTTCTTCTTTGTACTTTGTAAACACTTTAAGTTTGAATAGTTTCTTGAAGTGGATCATATTAGTACATTGTTTGATTTCTTTGCTTAATCCATTCCATAATATAATCCCACATACTGATATACTGAAGGTCTTAAATGTTGTACGTGGGTATAAATGTTTTAAATTAAATTTTTCTCTAAGATTATATTTCTCCTCTTTTTTTGAGAATAATTGTTGAATATTCTTGGGTAGCAGATTGGAGTTTGCTTTGTGCAAGTATAGACAGCTGTTGTATTTTTTTTACGTGCTTTTCCGAACATTTTTCAACATTTTTATCATGAAAACATTCTGAAGAAATATGTTATTATGTAACATTACAAATCCTTCCTCAGAATAACATTTATTTTTTCTTGTACCATGTTGACATCTTTTTCCCTCACATTCCGATGTTATTCATGTGAGATTCCGACATTTTTTCTTTTAAAACCATGACTTTATTTTTGTTGGGTTGTTACTTAATTATTGTGAGATTGGGATTTTAATCTGGTCAGATTTTTATTTTTATTTTTTACAATTACAATTGCCTCCCTGTTGTCGTACACTTAAATAATAAGTTTTTCAATTTAATTTCAACATTGGCCGCCATACGAGTGCTGATTTCCTTTATTTTATTTTATTTTATTTTATTTTTTTGTTGTTGATTTCAATATGTATGCTGGTGTTGTCACTACCAATATTTTGGTACCGGTACCAAAATGTATTTTGATACTTTTCTGTACTTAGATACTTTTCTAAATAAAGGGGAACACAAAAAATTGTATAATTGGTTTTATTTTAACTAAAAATCTTACGTTATATTGAACATATGTTTCTTATTGCAAGTTTGTCCTTAAATAAAATAGTGAACATGCAAGACAACTTGTCTTTTAGTAGTAAGTAAACAAACAAAGGCTCCTAATTAGTCTGCTGACATATGCAGTAACATATTGTGTCATTTTCCATTCTATTATTTTGTCAAAATTATTAAGGACAAGCGGTAGAAAATGTATTATGAATCTACTTGTTCATTTACTGTTAATATCTGCTTACTTTCTCTTTTAACATGTTCTATCTTCACTTCTGTTAAAATGTAATAATCACTTATTCTTCTGTTGTTTGGATACCTTACATTAGTTTTGGATGATACCACAAATTTAGTATCAATCCGATACCAAATAGTTACAGGATCATGCATTGGTCATATTCTAAGTCCTCATGTGTCCAGGGACATATTTCCTGAGTTTATAAACATAATATAAATTAAAAAAAAACGAAAAAAGATTTTATGATGCTAAAAAATATTGATGTAATAATAGTATCGACTAGATACGCTCCTGTACTTGGTATCATTACAGTGGATGTTAGCTGTAGAGCCACCCATTGCATTAGCGGTGACGCCGGTGAGCTACGGTGTGTAGTGAAGCATGTTTAGCTATTCCTCGTCCTGCAGGGATGATACTTGTAAGAAACTCACTTTATTTGTCGCCATGGAGGCGAGGATTAGTGATTTAGAAGTAGCTAAAACACTGCAGACTGCGGATGGACTTTAGCTGCTAGCTAGCAAGCTAGCCATGTTTTAAAGCACCTCTCCCTGAGGGCGTTTCAGTGTTATAACTTCACCTTTATCGTTAGTTTTTAAGCCAAAATGCGCCCGTTCTCCCTTTTCTGTCTACACACTGTGTCTGCTTGTAAGTACTCCGTGATTGTGCGCTGCCGAACATGCTCGTCTGCTCGTAAAACCAGCAATGACACGACGTGACGACGACAGGAGTGTGGAGGGGTGGGGGACCGGTACTTTTTAGAGGCGGTATAGTACTGAATATGATTCATTAGCATCGCGGTACTATACTAACACGGGTATACCGTACAACACTAATGTATGCTTAACCATACATCATAAGAATATTTATGCAGACTGCTCTTATAATTAATGTCCTTTTAACAACAAAATACTGCCTCTCTAAACCCCAGGCCCTGTCCCTCCTGAAGTTTGTCCCCCACCCCACAGACGGTGCCCTCTGCCAGGCTTCCAGCCTCAGAGGCGAAGCTCGATCTGATCAATAATGGATGCCGCTGTCTCCTACACTGCTGCTGAAGGGCCCGGGTACATTAGGTAATGCAGGGGCTACATTTAACTTGATGGGCTTGTTAATGCGTCCCGCTGGGGGTACGGGGCCTCCCCCTCCCTGGCCCTTTGTGCAACACGCACGCACACGCATCAACAGGAAGTGAAGGCGACAAGTGCAGACGGCCGCATGGCACGCAGTGGGTTAAAAGGTGAAAGGTCGTCAGAAGACAGTCATTCCAATATCCATACTAAATGTGTACAGTAAGTACAGTATCCAGTTGCGTTTAAAAGGGCTTCAAAAGAATGTTTGGGTATACATTTCAAGGTGAAAGTTCTAATTTTGAAAAGATTACAACTTTTTTTCTGACTTTCCAAGCTAAATATTTTCTTTGAAGCGTTAATGACATTGTATTGAAATATGACTTTATTCTCATCAAAAAACGTTAATGCATTGAAGCATTTAAGTCCCATCTTAAAACTCATTTGTATACGCTAGCCTTTGAATACACCCCCCTTTTAGACCAGTTGATCTGCCGTCTCTTTTCTGCTCTTCCCCCTTTCTCCTGCGTGGAGAGGTTACTAGGTGACCACGGATGATGCGCTAGCTGTTCAAAGTCGGGACCCGGGGTGGACCACTCATATGTGTATCACATACTTGCCAACCTTGAGACCTCCGAATTTGGGAGTTGGGGGGCGGGTGGGGGGGCTTGAGGTACTGGGGGATAGCAGGGGGTGTATATTGTAGCGTCCCGGAAGAGTTAGTGCCGCAAGGGGTTCTGGGTATTTGTTCTGTTGCGTTTATGTTGTGTTACGGTGTGGATGTTCTCCCGAAATGTGTTAGTCATTCTTGTTTGGTGTGGGTTCACAGTGTGGCGCATATTTGTAACAGTGTTAAAGTTGTTTATACGGCCACCCTCAGTGTGACCTGTATGGCTGTTGACCAAGTATGCTTTGCATTCACTTGTGTGTGTGTGAAAAGCCGCAGATGTTATGTGACTGGGCCGGCACGCTGTTTGTATGGAGGAAAAAAGGGACGTGACGACAGGCTGTCCTCAGGTCAGCATGCGGACCTGAGTGAGGACAGCATGCGGCTGTTAAGAGGTGAAGGTTTCAGGTGAGAGAGGATGCTAAAGGCAATGCCTTAAAGGCACGCCCCCAATATTGTTGTCTGGGTGGAAATCGGGAGAAATTCGGGAGAATGGTTGCCCCGGGAGATTTTTGGGAGGGGCACTGAAATTCGGAAGTCTCTCGGGAAAATCGGGAGGGTTGGTAAGTATGGTGTATCAGTTGGGGACGTCTCCACTCAAGATGATCCCCTCTGCTGGCCCCACTATGGACTGGACTCTCACACTATTAACTAGATCCACTATGGACTGGACTCTCACACTATTAACTAGATCCACTATGGACTGGAGTCTCACACTATTAACTAGATTCACTATGGACTGGACTCTCACACTATTAACTAGATCCACTATGGACTGGACTCTCACACTATTAACTAGATCCACTATGGACTGGACTCTCACACTATTAACTAGATTCACTATGGACTGGACTCTCACACTATTAACTAGATCCACTATGGACTGGACTCTCACACTATTAACTAGATTCACTATGGACTGGACTCTCACACTATTAACTAGATCCACTATGGACTGGACTTTCACACTATTAACTAGATCCACTATGGACTGGACTCTCACACTATTAACTAGATCCACTATGGACTGGACTCTCACACTATTAACTAGATCCACTATGGACTGGACTCTCACACTATTAACTAGACCCACTATGGACTGGACTCTCACACTATTAACTAGATTCACTATGGACTGGACTCTCACACTATTAACTAGACCCACTATGGACTGGACTCTCACACTATTAACTAGATCCACTATGGACTGGACTCTCACACTATTAACTAGACCCACTATGGACTGGACTCTCACACTATTAACTAGATCCACTATGGACTGGACTCTCACACTATTAACTAGATCCACTATGGACTGGACTCTCACACTATTAACTAGATCCACTATGGACTGGACTCTCACACTATTAACTAGATCCACTATGGACTGGACTCTCACACTATTAACTAGATCCACTATGGACTGGACTCTCACACTATTAACTAGACCCACTATGGACTGGACTCTCACACTATTAACTAGATCCAATATGGACTGGACTCTCACACTATTAACTAGACCAACTATGGACTGGACTCTCACACTATTAACTAGATTCACTATGGACTGGACTCTCACACTATTAACTAGATCCACTATGGACTGGACTCTCACACTATTAACTAGACCCACTATGGACTGGACTCTCACACT
>NC_084735.1:74665771-74668271 GCF_033978785.1 Entelurus aequoreus
TTACGTTTATTGTGCAACCAAACTCTGGAAAGACGATAATTACGATAAATTGTTAAACAGCACGATAACCATCCTTCGGCAAAAACGTATGACATTTCATCTCTACCTAAAAGCTTACTGAATCACCTTGTAAGTGGCAAGTAACGATATGAACATTTCAAATAATGATTACTAAATATGTTACGATACGTGTATTGTTCAAATTAGAAAATATGGCCGTAAAAATATCTCAATCAGTGCCAATAGCTGTGTGTTATGGTTAATCGATAAACAGTGCACAGTTTCATCCCTATCCCCAATCATACTTTAAACTGGGACAGTTAAGGTAGCCTTTATGGAAACGCAATAAAATGCATACCGAAGCAATTTGACCCACTTGATAGAAAGATATTCGCGAACAATTTAACAAAGAAATACATAAGAATATCATAGGCAAAAGTGATGTATCGGTAGTGAACGACTGGCAGCTGCTGCTTGAGATTGTGTTGGTTTTGGCTGGTTCTGCTGTCCCTTGATATCAGTGAGCCACCCCTACCCATACCTCCAAACAACATCAAAACGATAGAAGACAAACCAAAGAAGACAGAATGAAACGATGAGCGTTCCGAGTTAAAACCAGACGGCCTGTCATTTTAGCAGCGGTAGTTTATCCTTTCATGGTTTTTGCAAAAGGACTGCTGCCTGTCCTCCATCCTGTCCTCTGATATTCAGAATCCAATTAGTAGATGTGTAGTGTGTGTGGGTGGGGGGTGAGTCGCACCCCAGTGGCAGCAGGCCATTTGTAAGAACCGTTATCTTGGAGGAACACTGACCGAGGTAATATTTTATTAATAAGGGCTCAGCCTGTATTCTGCAAATAACAAGCAACATTTGTTAGTTGTTGTTTTTAGGGGGGAATGATGCAGAGAACTAATATGTGATATTTAACCTTACATTATCTTCACTTTGGTGCCACATAATACAGTTGGATAGAACATAAAAATAGTATTTTTCCATTATTCTCATCCACAGAAGTACTTTGTCACTGCTGGAAGAAAAAAAAAGTGCCAAAGAAGAGAAACACAATATGCCTGCATCCTTTCCTCTGCACCACAGTGACTCACTTTTTGCCTCTCTATGAATGATCTCTGTATTAAATTAGCCATTCCAAAAAAAAAAAAAAAAAAAAGACGGGCGGTTTGTTTGTTTTGGATTGTCGGACTGACAGCTATAGTGCATATTCCGAGAATGAAACATGACTTCCTGGCGTGGCGACGCAGCGGAGAGATTTACAAGGCGGGATTGATTTCTGTGGAAAGCGACAGAAAATGGAAAGGACTATTTGGTGCTTTGAGAGCCCCTTTGTTCCGCTGTCGACACCAAGCACTTTAAAAATGCTACACCACGTTATTGGCTATGAGTGGATATCTGTCCGATAAAGCAGACTCTTGATAAATACTGCACCTTTCTGCATCTTAATAAAAGGCCTAACAAATTGCAGCGGTACCTCAACTTACGAGTACTTTAACTTACAAGTAATTTGAGATACAAGCTGTCTCTCAGCCTCTCGTTATGCTTTAAAGGGGTCCTATCATGCAAAACCAACTTTTCTTACCCGTTGGTACCTGTGTTTGTGTATTTGGGATCCGCATTAAGTCCTGAATAGTTTTAATTAAACCACGTGGAGATATTTATTAAACAATCTTGCCTTCCTTCATGTTTGTTTCTTAGAGTGGCTGTGCCAGCAATCGGAGTGTTGCTGGTTACTGGGGTTCAATTCCCACCTTCTACCTTCCTAGTCACGTCCGTTGTGTCCTTGGGCAAGACACTTCACCCTTTGCCTCTGATGGCTGCTGGTTAGCGCCTTGCATGGCAGCTCCCGCCATCAGTGTGTGAATGTGTGTGTGAATGGGTAAATGCGGAAATACTGTCAAAGCGCTTTGACTACCTTGAAGGTAGAAAAGCGCTATACAAGTATAACCCATTTATCATTTATCATTTATTTATGTTTCAAACTAGCCGTGTGGAATTTGAAACTTAAGTTACGTCATTTGCCTAAGTCACGTCAGTGGATATATCCATATATGGTAGCAGTTCACCCGAAGAGCTTTGCGCGAGTCCGTCACTGTAGTCCGATATTGTAGCCAATAAGCTCCTTCTTTTTCTCTCCAGTTTAAGAGGTTGTTTAAATTAATAGTGCTTACAAAGTACAAAGAAGAAGAATTATGAGAAAAACTTCCAACCTTATTGAAAATATTCTTCATCTCAGTATGTTAATAATGACTGAATTAATTAATTACATATTACAAACTGTTGTATATACTAATTCATAGATGTTATTTTATTATATAAAAAGGTCAGTAAATGATTTTATATAATTGTAAATGCTTTGAAGTGGGAAAGGGGTAGGATTAAATAAGCTTTGCTTCTTCCTACTCCTTTTCGGGCATGATGTAAATGAAATGATATGAAATTGTGTGATGTATTATGATGGAAGTGTGTTCATGTTCGAAATAAACTA
>NC_084735.1:74673271-74788271 GCF_033978785.1 Entelurus aequoreus
TTTAACAGAACACTTGTGTTTGACAATTGTCTCTATTTCTTACAAAGACTATAAAAATGGGACCCATTGTCTCCCTGCTTGGCACTCAGCATCAAGGGTTGGAATTGGGGGTTAAATCACCAAATGATTCCCGGGCGCGGCCACCGCTGTTGCTCACTGCTCCCATGTGGGGATGGGTCAAATGCTGAGTATAATTTCACCGCACCTAGTGTGTGTGTGTGTGACAATCATTGGCATTTTAACTTTTAACTTTAAAAAGTTTATGTAAAAAAAATGTTTTACCGGCCCGAATAAAATGATGGGTGTTTACGGCCGTCACTGACTTGGTTTCGTCAACACGTACCCGCAGGAAGCACATGCAAACGTACAAAAAGCAGTCCTCGATAAGCAATGGACAATTTGCAATCATGTTGTTGTTATGATGGAATATACATTCAATGGCAGCTAACGCTAACTATCCAAATTGCTATTATTAGCTGACAACACCTAAAGCTAATGCGCATGCATGTGTTACGTACGTAATGACGTCATTACATAGACGAAGCCGTGAGAGCACGGGATACATACTGTGTAAAATACATAGAAAGTTGGCGCCCTCTAAGCATGTATGTAAATGTTGCAAACAGCCCCTTTAAATGTTCAATAATTAGTTTTTGTTTTTCAAACAATCAACATTCAAACATTTCAGTTCAGTTCAAGGTTCAGTTTATTTCGAACATGCATACGATACAATGTAACTCATCACATATTTCCAGTTGTGTCATTACAGCACGCCCGAAAAGGAGTAGGAAGAAGCTGAGCGTATTTAATCCTACCCCTTTTTATACCATAGCAATTTTATCCTATTTCCTTGTTCTCTGTAACATAGATAGATAGATAGATAGTACTTTATTGATTCCTTCAGGAGAGTCCCTCATAACAGTGAACCAATAAATAATAAACACATAAAATACCATAGTAAGTAAACAAATATTAAATACATAAATAATCTTTGTCTCAATAATAATGAAAAAAGGGTTCAAGATATTCATCATAATTCTTGTTCTGTGTACTTTGTGAACACTTGTAGTTTGAACAGTCTCTTAAACTGAATCATATTGGCGCTTTGTTTGATTTATTTGGTTAATCCATTCCATAATTTAATTCCACATACAGATATGCTAAAGGTTTTAAGTGTTGTACGTACATACAAATGTTTCAAATTAGATTTTTCCCTTAGGTTATTTTCCTCCTCTTTTGTTGAGAAGAATTGTTGTACATTCTTGGGTAGCAGGTTATAGTTTGCTTTGTACGTAATTTTAGCTGTTTGCAAATGCACCAAATCGTTGAATTTCAATATTTTTGATTCAATAAATAAATAGTTTGTATGTTCTCTATATCCAACATTATGTATTATTCGAATGGATCTTTTTTGTAACACCGTTAGTGAATGAAACACACATTTGTAGTTGTTTCCCCATATTTCTGCACAAAAACTCAGATATGGTAACACTAGTGGTCCAGAACATGTTTTCAACAGACACAAAAGTACCCAAAATTGGTATCGTATTGATTCACAGGTACTTAACTGGATATTGGTATTGTATCGGTTCAGATGTGAAAGGTAGCCATCCCTATGCATGACAAAGCTTCGGACTTTTGTATGATTTTAGCAGCATTTAAATTGGAGCAAACTCAGAACCCTTCAACTGGCCTCCTGACGTTACATTTACACTGCATTATATTCTGTAAATGCTGGCTCTCCGATACTCATCATAAAGCAACGATGCGGGCTATTCAATCTGAAATTGTGCCACTGTGCTTCTTAGACCGAATCGCCCAGAACAGGAAAGCCATTGTCTGCCCGATGATCGATGTCATCGACCACGACAACTTCGGCTATGAGACGCAGGCGGGCGACGCCATGCGTGGCGCCTTCGACTGGGAAATGTACTACAAACGCATCCCCATCCCCCAGGAGCTGACAAAGGGCGACCCCAGCGAGCCCTTCGAGTGAGTTGCACTTAATTATTGACTTTATTCATGCCTTAGGTTTGCGCTATGGTATTGCCGTTATGTGTCATGCATGTATGACATCTGCACATACTGCACGGCATTTCTGGTGTTTATACTCTACTTAGGTACAATAGGGCCTTCATTGTGGTGTTTTATATATGGTGCTCCTGATGATCATTTTTAATTCATTATTATTCTTTGAGTTTATTTAATTTATTTTTCAGTATCAAATTTTTTAAGTCGGTCAAAACATTTTTATAATTTAAATAAGGATGTATTTTTATTTATGTATTTAATTTATTTAATTTATTTAATTTATTTAATTTATTTGTTTATTTATTTATTTATTTATTTATTTATTTATTTATTTTTTTATTTTTTTAATTTTTTAAAGCAAATTGCTGCACTTCAAATATTTTTTGTTACATACTAAAAAACAATGTTACACAAACGAGTTATTCTTAACCGATGTTTTTTTCGTCTTTGTTTTCTTTCATTTTAATAAGGATATAATATTATGCAGAGGTCTACTTTCAACGGTTTTATAGAACACATTTATAGATAGTGTGTTCTTCTTCCTACGGTGGCGTAACAAAAAATAATTGAGAAGCCCTGCCTTAATCGAGCAATATTGTTGTCTAAAACACGGCATTTGTCAATATAAACAAGTGTCAAATGTTTTTTGGTTGAATATTACCTACACATACAATGTCTCCAAGGCAGAAGCGTACTAGAAAGTATCCAGTAACAAACGTGTCCGCATCATTCAATTTACTGCGTCGTGAGTTTATTTTAACAAATTATTGTGGCCACAAGATGTCGCCCCAAAATTTACCACTCTACTTGAACTTAAAGACATCCTTTATGTATTCCAAACGGTTGATTACAGGGCAGTGTTTTCTCACATTGTAACCACCTACAATTGTTTTGTGTTTGAGTAATTTCACTTTATCGAGCCTTTTTGACATTCCACACTACAAAATGTGTGCATCTCTATAATTTGAAACAATGTATTTATGTGTACTGTATATATTGTATATGGAGAATGATAAGATTCGGAAACGATACATTTTAAAATGTAATGATTCTATGTGGTAGAATTTGATGCAGTATGATGGCTATTTTACTTATTTTACATCATAAATGATCCTATGCCATTTCTATAAATGTGGAAGGGCCCCCATCAAAATAACTCCATTGAGGTTTTATATACATAATGTAAGAATATATGTAATGTAATAACGGGCACATTTTTCATAACATAAAATAGTTTTCGTATTTAATCATTTTAAGCATACGCGACACATAAATTTCAAAAACGCATCACAAAGTTTGCTTCTTTTTTTTTCCTTTATCACTGATTATTACTCACTGCAGACTTTATGAGAGCCAACTAACATAATAAAACATAACTTACTGTATAAAGTCCGCTGTCATTAGGATGCTGAGTGCTGGGATGCTCCTATATTCCCATTTGGATGAAAAATGTCTCATAATCCTCGCAAAGAAATGGGGTAGGGGGGGTGGCAAGCATCTCTTTGCGTCATCGTCGCCAGGTTCGGGTCCTAAATGGCTGTCAAAGTGTCCCAGCCTGTCGGAATACCTACTCAGACTTCTTCTGTCCAGGTGAGATGTATGATTTATGATCTACAATAAACTTACAGGAAGCAAGAAAGTGAGAATTTCCCCTGGGGAATTAATAAAGTACTTCAGAGAAAGCAGCTAATGTAAACATCGACAGGCAAGTTAGTGATCACGGCGCCGCTATAAATAGTTTGTCTGTGTTAGCGCTTATTATAACAATATCACTAATACTTGGTTAATATTCAAATCACAAAATGTAAATTGAGGTTTTTGATTGGTTATTTATCGGATTTTATGGGCGAATTAGAGGAGATCCCATTAGCTCCGCTGTAAACGGACTTTCATTTAGTTGTATTTAATATTTAGAATGCATTAAAAAAAAAAAAATCCTTCCGTCGTCATGGATTTAATTTGTAAACAAAAGGCAAAATTCCCCAAAAAGTGCAGTTCCCTTTTGAAGAACTTTGTAAATACCTTCTCACAATGAAAACCTATTCAGTTTTCACTATTGCCAGAAACTGACTTATTTTACAGCTCTGGCACGCACTCGTCGGTAAAATGCTGTCGACTTGGCATCTTGTACTGAGGCTTCAACGTATTTATCATGTCCCTCATTCTCCAAAACACTGCAATCTCAAGTACTTAACAATAAAACAGACTCCGGAAATTGTCATTTCCTCGGCTGTAGTTGTCACTTGAAAGAAGCCTTGAATATCCGTGCCTTTGTCCTGTCCGTCTGCGGTCTCTCCATGTCTCCTACCAGGTGCAAACTAAGATTGACACCCCTCTACTTCAGTGCTGTTTAACAGTCTTTGCATGTTGCAACAGCTGCATCAAATGTACCCTTACTTTTTAAACAATCCAAATCCTTCTAAACACGGGACTTATTTGTGTTAGCGTCGCACATTTTCTCTTGCCATCGTTCTCCACTTGTTTGTTTACGTTATTGTGACAAGTCTTGCGAGGCGCGAAAGCTTCATGGAAAAGCGAGAGAGGCACGTATACATACAGAGCGCGAGACCCAGAGCACACTGCGAAGGATGCCGCCACCCATTGAGACACAACTCCTGAGAGAGGTAAAGAGAGCACTATGCTGAGCAGATGAGACTTCGTGCAGTTGCAGATTGTTAAACCGATTCATAATTTTGTAATCGGGGCATGGTAAGGTTTATTTTACATTTTTCAAATTTACTGATGCACTCATACCGTTTCAATCAATGTAGGTCGTTATTGTCATTGCACAAGTACAACGAAACTTTGTTTTTTAGCACAAACCCGTTCAAGATTAGACAAACAAACAGTGTACGGGGTTACAGAACAGGAACGCTGATGGGTCGCCACGAGGCGCCCCGTAAAAGATGGGGAAAAGGTCAACGCTGGGGAAGGATGAGTAAAAAAATACAATCTAGACTGGGCTCCTAAGGGGGCCCAGTTTGGAGTTGGGAACAAAACCTCCATAGCAAAGCACATATACTTATTACAACGTACATCTCGAGACTAGCAACAGAGGGGAGGGAGTGGGGACCACGGTGGCAGGCTGCAACTCTTCGGGCGCTGCCCATCCGTCCATCACCCCTAAGGGATTCGCGTCAAGGACGTTGGATTGGGGTTGGGGTATGTGTGTGTGGCGTATATTTTCTGTGGATGCATGTGTGCACTGCAAAAAGTCAGTGTTCAAAAACAAGAAAAAAAAATACAAAAATTAGGGGTGTCTGCCAATAAAACAAGAAAATTCGGCTCGTACAAGACTTTCCAAAACAAGTAAAACTAGAGCACAATTTTGAGTTTTGGGGTTCGGTTTTTTTTTTTAGATCGCATTTTCCACCAGTCCTGATGTGTGTGAAAAGTTTGGTGAGTTTTGAAGTATTTTAAGGGGGTCAAATTACAGCTCAAAGAGGAAAAAATGAGTGTTTTTTAGTACAATTTTGTCTTGAAGGGGAAATTGCCAACTTCCTGTTGGTTTTTGCCCGAGGATGTTAAATTATGAAATGTAGGTCTAAGTCAGACCTACATAGAGGTTTTTGTTTCATGTCTCTACGACCTTCCTAGTGGGAGTTACAGGCAGTTTGTTTTTGTTTTTTCCTAGGGGGCGCTAGAGCGCAATTTTGATTTTTGGGGTTTGTTTTTTTTATTAGATGGCAATTTTCGCAGGTCCTGATATGTGTGTCAAATTTGGTGAGTTTTGAAGCATGTTAAGTGGGTCAAATTAGAGTTTTTTGTGGCGGCGGAATAATAATAATAATAAACCTCACAATAACAATAGTGTCCTTTGTCCATGTACAAAGGACTCCCTGTGGGAGTCCTTTATACAGGGTACATGCGGACCCTAATTAGCTAACCTCAATGAACCCAAAAATACCTTAAAATAAGTATATTCTCACTAATAACAAGTGTACTTTTCTTGGTGGAAAAAAAGAGACCTTTTTGCTCAATATGTTGAAAAATATTCTTAAATTAAGTAAATGCTAGTGCAATTATCTTGACATAATCATATGCGCTCTGCATCATGATTTTTTTTTTCATGCTTGAAGTAAGAAATTATTACTTTAAAAAAGTAGTCTTATACTTGTGAGTGTTAATGACACAGCTTTGCATCAGTTGATATTCTAGTTTCAAGCATGTTTTACTCAATATAGGTCATCAAATCTCAGCTACAAGATGTAATATCTTACTGAGATCATTTAGGACCAAAACCCTTCAAACAAGTAAAGCACTCTATCATAAAATCTGCTTAGTGAGAAGAATTATCTTATCAGACAGAAAATAAGCAAATATCACCCTTATTTGAGATATTTAATCTTACTTAGATTTCAGTTTTTGCAGTGTGTGTGTAAGCCTGCCCCGTGTCTCTGTTCCGCGGCCTTGGTGTCGTGCAGTCGCTAGTCAGTCCAAAGTCAACAACAACAAGTGTGTGTCCATGGGAGACAAGAAGGGAGTTTGTTGTGTTTTTGCCTTAAAATTCGGAATTCTTAAAACCGGTTTCTGATTCATATCGATTATTTAAAATGAGGTCTTGCCGAAATGGCCAATCAATAAAATCACTTGATATTTTCACAAAAAAATAGATCTATGGATTTATTTCCCTACTTTTAAAAGAAACCAATAGCGGGAGTTTGTTTCTTCGTTTTTAAGGTCTCATTCAACCTCGTAGAGAGATGCATTACCCCCACTTGGCTGTATGCTTCGGTTTCAGATGCTGGAATGAGTTTTTTTGTGACGTTGCCTTTTTTTTTTAAAACAAACTTTGCTGCGTGCTGTCACTTGTGATTTGCGCCTATTGCCGCCAATCCAAACCACTGACAACACTTTTATTTTCTTTGGAACGAACGTCTTGCTCTCGTTCAGGTTAGCAGTAGCCATGTTTTGCAGAGTGTGTAAAACTCCGCTAAGTCTTAACTTTCTGATATTGAAAATCTAAGCATGGAATTTATAAATTCAAATGACAAGATCTTCTCGACGAGAAGCACATGTTTGGGGGAGCTTGCCTGTCCTGACAGGACATTTGCTGCCGGATATATGAGGAACTCTTGAGTTGGGAGATACCGTATTTTTCGGACTATAAGTCGCAGTTTTTTTCATAGTTTGGCCTGGGGTGCGACTTATACTCAGGAGCGACTTATGTGTGAAATTATTAAAACCTTACCGTAAAATATCAAGTAATATTATTTAGATCAGGGGTCACCAACGCGATGCCCGCGGGCACCAGGTAGCCCGTAAGGACCAGATGAGTAGCCCGCTGGCCTGTTCTAAAAATAGCTCAAATAGCAGCACTTACCAGTGAGCTGCCTTTATTTTTTTTAAATTTTATTTATTTACTAGCAAGCTGGTCTCGCTTTGCTCGACATTTTTAATTCTAAGAGAGACAAAACTCAAATAGAATTTGAAAATCCAAGAAAATATTTAAAGACTTGGTCTTCACTTGTTTAAATAAATACATGATTTTTTTTACTTTGCTTCTTATAACTTTCAGAAAGACAATTTTAGATAAAAAATACAACCTTAAAAATGATTTTAGGATTTTTAAACACATATACCTTTTTACCTTTTAAATTCCTTCCTTTTCTTTCCTGACAATTTAAATCAATGTTCAAGTATTTTTTCTTTTATTGTAAAGAATAATAAATACATTTTATTTTAATTCTTCATTTTAGCTTCTGTTTTTTCGACGAAGAATGTCTGTGAAATATTTCTTCAAACTTATTATGATTAAAATTCAAAAAAAATATTCTGGCAAATCTAGAAAATCTGTAGAATCAAATTTAAATCTTATTTCAAAGTCTTTTGAATTTCTTTTAAAATTTTTGTTCTGGAAAATCTAGAAGAAATAATGATTAGTCTTTGTTAGAAATATGCTTCGTCCAATTTGTTATATATTCTAACAAAGTGTAGATTGGAGTTTAACCTATTTAAAACATGTCATCAAACTTCTAAAATTAATCTTAATCAGGAAAAATTACTAATGATGTTCCATAAATTCTTTTTTTAATTTTTTCAAAAAGATTTGAATGAGCTAGTTTTACTCTTCTTTTTTTCGGTTGAATTTTGAATTTTAAAGAGTCGAAATTGAAGATAAACTATGTTTCAAAATTTAATTTTCATTTTTTTTCGTGTTTTCTCCTCTTTTAAACCGTTCAATTAAGTGTAAATATCATTAATTATTAATAATAACATAGAGTTAAAGGTAAATTGAGCAAATTGGCTATTTCTGGCAATTTATTTAAGTGTGTATCAAACTGGTAGCCCTTCGCATTAATCACTACCCAAGAAGTAGCTCTTGCTTTCAAAAAGGTTGGTGACCCCTGATTTAGATCATTCACATAAGAGACTAGACGTATAAGATTTCATGGGATTTAACGATTAGGAGTGACAGATTGTTTGGTAAACGTATAGCATGTTCTATATGTTATAGTTATTTGAATGACTCTTACCATAATATGTTACGTTAACATACCAGGTAAGTTCTCAGTTGGTTATTAATGCGTCATATAACTAGGGCTGCAACTAACGATTAATTTGATAATCGATTAATCTGTCGATTGTTACTTCGATTAATCGATTAATAATCGGATAAAAGAGACAAACTACATTTCTATCCTTTCCAGTATTTTATTGAAAAAAAACAGCATGCTGGCACCATACTTATTTTGATTATTGTTTCTCAGCTGTTTGTACATGTTGCAGTTTATAACTAAAGGTTTATTTTAAAAAAAATATATATATATATATATTTTTTTTTTTTTTTAAAGCCTCTGCGCATGCGCATAGCATAGATCCAACGAATCGATGACTAAATTAATCGGCAACTATTTTTATAATCGATTTTAATCGATTTAATCGATTAGTTGTTGCAGCCCTACATATAACGTACACTTATTCAGCCTGTTGTTCACTATTCTTTATTTATTTTAAATTGCCTTTTAAATGTCTATTCTTGGTGTTGGGTTTTATCAAATAAATTTCCCCAAAAATGCGACTTATATATGTTTTTTTCCTTCTTTATTATGCATTTTCGGCCGGTGCGACTTTTCTCCGGAGCTACTTATACTCCGAAAAATATGGTATCTCTCTAGTTGGAGCTATGATAACAGGGCATCTGCTGGTTGGATTGAGCATTGCTCTGGTCAGTCGACAAAATCGGAAGACGATAACAGCTGTTCAAGAAGCCCAAAGGAATGGAATGGGCAGACCTCTGGACACTTAGACTTTGAGGATTGGATAAGATCTCAAAGAAGCTTTCCGCACTGCAAGGCGGAATTAGAATGAATTTGAGAGCCAGAATGGACAACTGGGGGACACAAAACTGTTGGAATGTTTTTGATCGCCCAGCCAATATCAATCCTTATCTGCAATTTGACTCCCTCTGCATTGGCCTGAACAAGGCTGTCCTGTAAACACCCCAGTAAGACAAGTGCAGCGAAAGATGCTCTGTATTCTTCCTCTTCTTCAAGAACTTATAGACAATTCATACACCCATGGACTATGACACAGATCCGCTTGCGGTATGATGGTTTATCGGATCAATAACGGTATTAGCCAATATTCCAGGGTCCGATAAACTTAGAACTTTAGAGGTATAGTTTGTTCTTGACACTGTACAACCTCCAATGTTCAGGCTTTGTTCTGGGGTTTGCAGTTTTCTTTTTAGTTTTACGTCATCATTTTAGCATGGCTTATCTTCTTTTTACACTTGTATGCCAATTAAGAATGTTCAAAAGGGTTTATACGGTCTTGAAAAACCTGGGAAAGTCATTACATTTTCAAATACAACTTCTAAACCATGGAAACGTTTTTTACCGGGTGCTCCGGGTCCCTCCGGATGAGAGTCTGAGAGCGCTAAAATCAAGCTAAAATCCTGAGCTGTTAACTGGTTGTGTAGCGCAAGGGTTCTTAACCTTTTTGACTTTGGGGCCCAACTTTCTCACTACAGAGGGCCCCGGGGCCCACTCAAATATTGATACTAAATTAGTCATCTTACTCTGGGTTTTAATGACAGTCAATAATTATATCTAACCTACTTACAGTTTACAACCTTCTCACATGATATGAAAGCATGTGTAACCACAAAGATTATTAATCAAGGATTAGGTCAGGCTGATTACAAAAATAAGTACTAATCAAATATACTGCAAAGAAGGGACTCATAAAAAACTGTTGAAGAACACGCTTCCATACATGTACGCAGTGCTAAATCAATAATAAATAATGATATATATGTTTTTTTAATAAACTGTCAATAAACTTGAAGTGCAAATGAAAATACAGCCTTACCACTTCAGTCATAATTTTTGTGCTTAAGATTCTTTTCGATTATTTTAGCTCAAGTCTTTTTCTGTTTTTTTTGGGGGGGGGAAATCTTGGAAATCGTGGATATTTTAAATGTCATTAATCCAAACATAATGTGTCTTAATCTAGATTACAGGTAAATGTGCCTGTAGTGAGAACAAGTGTGCCTATGTCTGTTTTTTTTGGGCTTGTGCCACACTTTAAAGGCCTACTGAAATGAGATTTTCTTATTCAAACGGGGATAGCAGATCCATTCTATGTGTCATACTTGATCATTTCGCGATATTGCCATATTTTTGCTAAAAGGATTTAGTAGAGAACATCGACGATAAAGTTCGCAACTTTTGGTCGCTGATAAAAAAACCTTGCCTGTACCGGAAGTAGCGTGACTTCACAGGTTGTGGAGCTCCTCACATCTGCACATTTTTTACAATCATGGCCACAAGCAACGAGAGCGATTGATGAAAGATTTGTGGATGAGGAAAGTGAGAGTGAAGGACTAGAGGGCAGTGGAAGCGATTCAGATAGGGAAGATGCTGTGAGAGGCGGGTGGGACCTGATATTCAGCTGGGAATGACTAAAACAGTAAATAAACACAAGACATATATATACTCTATTAGCCACAACACAACCAGGCTTATATTTAATATGCCACAAATTAATCCCACATAACAAACACCTCCCCCCTCCCGTCCATATAACCCGCCAATACAAATCAAACACCCGCACAACACACTCAATCCCACAGCCCAAAGTACCGTTCACCTCCCCAAAGTTCCTACAGCACATATATTTCCCCAAAGTTACGTACGTGACATGCACATAGCGGCACGCACGTACGGGCAAGCGATCAAATGTTTGGAAGCCGCAGCTGCGTACTCACGATAGCACGTATCCAACTCAAAGTCCTCCTGGTAAGAGTCTATGTTGTCCCAGTTCTCCACAGGCCAATGGTAAAGCTTGACTGTCATCGTTCGGGAATGTAAACAATGAAACACCGGCTACGACGTAGCCGCTACGTGTTTGTGTTGCTGCAGCCGGCCGCTAATACCCCGCTTCCCACCTACAGCTTTCTTCTTTGCTATCTCCATTGTTCATTAAACAAATTGCAAAAGATTCACCAACACAGATGTCCAGAATACTGTGGAATTTTGCGATGAAAACAGACGACTTAATAGCTGGCCACATTGGTGTCCCAAAATGTCCGCTACAATCCGTGACGTGACGCGCAAACGTCATCATACCGAGACGTTTTCAGCAGGATATTTCGCGGGAAATTTAAAATTGCACTTTACTAATCTAACCCGGCCGTATTGGCATGTGTTGCAATGTTAAGATTTCATCATTGATATATAAACTATCAGACTGCGTGGTCGGTAGTAGTGGGTTTCAGTAGGCCTTTAAACAATGTACCGGTAGTATTTTTTTTTTTTTCGGTGGTAAAATAATTCATTTTGTAAATGGAAACTCAATAAAATAAAAAAAATCAATCATTTCCGTTGGACTTTTTGAATCGGGACAAAAGTCATTGTGTTTGAAGGAAAGAGTTTTAAATCGGCCTTCCGCGAATGTTCTTATGCAGTGTTTGAATTAATTGGAAACGGCCAAGTTGATATTTTCCATTTTGGACATTTGACATTGAGGAGGGGCTGTCTCGACCTGAGAGAAAGAGGTGATGAGACAGTAACACGAGGAAAAAAATACCATGCGTGCACACACACACACACGCACCCACACACACCCACACACACAATGGATTTTGTTTCCACTGTGTCAATGTCAATCAGAATGAAAATGAAAATCTTTGCTACTCAAATTGGATTTGTGCTGATGAAGGTCATCTCGTCGGGCAAGAAGAGGAGACTAATTCAAAAAATGAGAATTGATTCCGACCGTTATGCAGCTCATTTTTCCTTTCTTTTCTATTTTTCTACATATCTTTTCGTTTTTCTTATCTGCAAGTTCCACGAGGCGATGATACCTACTGTATTTCCCCCCGCAGGGGAACGCAGAACACTGGGAAATGTGCGATTAATCCCTTTAAGTTTCCCCAGCAACTGCTTGGTTTAAGCTTTTTTCAGCTGCACAAAACAACTTTCTGACTTTAAAAGAATTCAGTTAAAGCCTTAAAGATCCACTCATGCAAACTTTCTTGCGTCATGTTCTATGGAATTTTCTATAGCTTTTCTAGCACAATGAAGAAATCAGAACTAAAATGTATCCCTTTTTTTGTGTTTTATCTCACTGCACCATGAGGCGAGTATACTTAATTCTTTTTTTTTTGCCTTGGAACACCAAACACTGCGAATCGGTGTTGTGATTGCTCTACTTCAGGTATTTTAAGCTGTGTACTGTCTTTGAAAACATTACTGTTAAAGGTTCTAGATTACTCTGACACGCCTGGTCCATTTTTGCCGGGGGCTCCAAACCGAGGTCCCTTTCGGATGAGAGTCTGAGAGCGCTAAAATCGAGCTAAAATCCTTAGCTGTTATCTGGTTGTCCAGCGCAGGGGTTCTTAACTTTTTTTGACCTTTGGGCCCAACTTTTCCACTACAGAGGGGCCCAGGGGCCACTCAAATATTGACACTAAATTTGTAATCGTACTCTTGGTTTTAATGATAGTCAATAATTATATCTAACCTACTTACAGTTTACAACCTTCTCACATGATATGCAAAAGAAGGGACTCTAGGGTTTCCCACACATTCATTTATTTGTGGCGGCCCGCCACGAAAGAATTACGTCCGCCACAAATTTAAAAAAAAAATTTTTAAATAAAAAAGGTTTTGTTTTTTTTTGTTTGTTTTTTTTTGTCCTCTCCAGCTTCTCAGGCAAATCATATAGTTGATGTAGATGCCCATATCGGCTGTTCAGATTTACTTTACAAAAGAGAAGTGTAGGATACTTCTCTTGTTGCCTTATTTGTATTTGACTTTATTAAATGTATTTATATTAGAAACACAACATGTGTATATAACAAAGGGTGCAAAGTCTGCAGGCAGTAGGAAACACATGGTTAAGTGTAGGGAGTAAAACTGATGGCAGTCGAAAGTTCAAGATTTTTGGAGCTCTTTGTTCAGTGGATCAGATGTTTGATGAAGCTCTGTGTCTGTCTATCACCACTACTGTTTTCTGTTTATTTGTTACTGACTGTGGCAGGACACCTCTGCCTCTGTTTCACTTTATGTTGCTGGTAAATAATATGGTTGTAGTAGTAGGCGAAAGTTAAATTATTTAGTATGCACTAATTAAAGGGGCAGAGCTTTGAGACATTTTAGCTTTTATATTTTATAAGATATATTTTTTGTAAGAACCACAATTAATAAATATATTTCAGTGAATAACTTATTGTTCAAATCTGTATATAAATATGTACATAAAGTGTTGTAATTATATTGTAAAATGGATGGATGGACGGATGGATGGACGTTTAAAACAAAACTGTTATTATTAATTAGTAAGTATGCATTTTTTGAGCCTTTTTAGAGAAAATCAAATCATTGTAGTAAATTATGCAAATTACTCAATGATGTCATGGTGACCACGCCCATAGCCACGCCCCCACCGCCACAGGTATCTTGGCAGTTTATGGGAAACACTGGACTCATAAAAACTGTTGAAGAATACGCTTCCATACATTTACGCAGTGCTAAATCAATAACAAATAATGATATACCGTATTTTTCGGACTACAGTGCGCACCGGATTAAAAGGCGCACTGCCGATGAGCGGGTCTATTCAGGTCTTTTTTCATACAAAAGGCGCACCGGATTATAAATCGCATTAAAGGGGTCATATTATGATTTTTTTCAAAATTTAAAATGCTATCTTGTGGTCTCCATAACATGTAATGGTGGTTCTTTTTTGTCAAAATGTTGCATAGATTATGTTTTACAGATCATCTTCAATTAGCTTTCTGAGCGTCTCTTCAGGTTGCGCCGTTTTGTGGACGGTTTTACCTATGTGGCTCACCTTTGACAGGGTCTTCTCCCCGTCATCTTTGCTGTAGCGGTGTAGCGTGCAAGGACGGGTGTGAAAGAAGTGTCAAAAGATGAAGCTAACTGTTTTAATGACATTCAGACTTTACTTAAATTAATAGCAGAGCAGCATCTTCTCATCCGTGGCTCCGTTATGCAACATAAACGCCGGAAATGTGTCCGTGAAAAACCGTCCGACCGGAACCCTCTAATAACTAAAGTTCCGTGGGTGAATTCTGTAAACCCACTACAGTTTTTAGCGCTTTGATAGCTAGTCTACATAAGGGTAAAGAAAACCCACCCCAGTGGGACGTCGATGTGAATGACTATGAGAAACCTTGGAGAGGACCGGAAGCAATGGATGTCGAGTGGGTCTGACATAATATTGTGAAAGTCCAGTCCATAGTGGATCTAACATATTAGTGAAAGTCCAGTCCATATTGGGGCCTGCAAGAAACCATCCCGAGCGGAGACGGGTCAGCAGCGCAGAGATGTAGATGTAGATGCTTCTACTTAGGTAGCATCTCTAACTGTTACCGGGAGGGCATTCCATAGTACTGGAGCCCGAATAGAAAACGCTCTATAGCCCGCAGACTTTTTTTGGGCTTTGGGAATCACCAATAAGCCGGAGTTCTTTGAACGCAGATTTCTTATGGTGTGGTAACATCCTTGTTTCTGTTATTTTAAGATGTTTGCTTGAGGTAAGTTAAGTTGTCTGTTAAAACTAGAGTGACACAATGGTTTGATTAAGACGACAAACACTGTGTAGGTTTAGCGACCTTAAATACTTTTTTTTTTTTTTTTTTTAAAAGGAGAACTTTATAAAATCGCTTTGTCTCGCTGGGAATCAAACACACAAATATGAAATGTGAAATAGATGGACATCCAGCACATTTGAGCAAGCACTTTTATTACATCTTGCAATACTATAGAAATTGATTTCCTTTAGAGAAGTAAGTGTACAGCTTGTGTAATATATAGATTAACGAGCAACACCCAGTCTTTGTTGCATCAATAGCTGGCAACACACGTAAATTGTATCATTGGTGGGTTATAACGATTGTCTAGCACTGCTCTAATCCTCTTGGGCATGGAACTCACCAGCATTGACAGAGAGAAAGAGAGAGAGAGAGAGAGAGAGAAGATTTGAGCCTTGAACTGATTATTTTTTCGAACACATCAGAGGACGTCTGTGCTGCTAGTCTACTGGTTTCGAGCACATTTTTAAGCCTACAGTGATCAAAAGTAGACCAATTCCTGCTTATAAATCCTTCAAAAGACCAATAAATGTAAAACCAAATGTTCACCGTCTTGCAGGTCTCCAGTGATGGCGGGAGGGCTGTTTGCTGTAGACAGACGCTGGTTCTGGGAGCTCGGCGGGTATGACACAGGTCTGGAGATCTGGGGAGGAGAACAGTATGAGATCTCCTTTAAGGTAAAGAAGCAATGGTAATAATGGTTTAGTGTGTCACACGTTTACACTTGCACAATTCAACACGTCTGAAAAGGAGTAGGACGAAGCACAGCTCGTTTAATTCTACCCCATCGTCCCTTATCATCAATTACTGTTCGTTCACTTCCTCTTTTGATGGTATTCTTGTTACCACTTCCTTATAGAGGGAGGATAAACGTGTGTAATTGTAAAGTTAATACATTTATAAATAGTTGATTTATATAGGCTAGTAAGGTAAAGTTTTGTACCTGACAAGTTTCGGCTATCTTGCTTCTGCAGCCTTCCTCAGAGGTGTCACGTGATGTTAGTGTGACGTCATCTGTGACGTGTTATATGTGTTATATATATAAGTTTTGTACCTTGTCAGGTACAAAACTTTACCTTACTAGCCTATATAAATCAACTATTTATAAATACACATTAGTAGGCTAAATGAACCTCTTTAACATAAAGTTAATACAGTTTGAAGATAGCTTAGTCACTACTGACGGGTATATGATGCCTCAGTGAGTGTGTGTACCACTCACTGGCTGTACTGACACTGCACTAAAACTGTATTGTTCATAAAGGCGCCATCTGCTGGATTTTAAAAGGCGCTACATTTGACCTAATAAAATGAATACCGTATTTTCTGGACTATAGACACACCGGGCTATAAGCCACACCCACTAAATTTTAAAAGGAAAAAAATATTTTTCCATATATTAGCCGCACCAGACAATATGCCGCATATATATACGTTGTGAAATGAGTTATTTACTCCGTATGTTTTAATGTTTATTTACATACCTTAATAGTGTCCAAACGGTGTCTCTAACACGGCAGTAAAACGGCTGATCAAACAAAACAAAAGTCATCGTCGTGCGGCAGAAGCTAGCCAATCAGCGAAACAGACTCAATAATTCTAAGGTGACGTCTTGGTGAGTTTACTGAAACATTACAAAAATGATGCCGTTGTAAGTTAATAAAACTAACACAGACACTCGTTAGCATATTAGCTAATGCTAACGGCGCTAGCATCATTACATGACGATAGCACTTAAAAATATGCATGAAAACACTCCTGCGGAATACATCACACATGGGACGGTTTGATAAGTAAGAATTGTTTTAGTTATATTGTAAAACGTACAAACTAATGAAGAATCCACACAAGTAGGAACGCTATGGACTCAGGTGGAGGGTGGGGGGGGGGGCACTGCAGCACCTGCAGTGAGCAAATTCGTCCAAAAGATGGCGCCATAGCACAAACAATAAAACACCCTGTCCGTGTTTTTGCTTGTTTTTTTTAATAAAATTATTTTTATAATGGCCGTCAGCAAAGAAAAATCCCTACATTAGCCGCGCTGTCTTGTAATCCGCAGGGTTCAAAGCGTGGGAAAAAAGTAGCGGCTTATAGTTTGGAATTTGCTGTGGTTATTAGCAAATGATTATATCGTTTTAAACAAATAGCTGTGTAGAAAGAAAACTTGCTACTCTGATCATATTCACCAAAAAGTAAACAGGAAAAAGAGAATGGTTACCTTATTTGGTGCTGTAAGATCAAAATCATGCCAGACAACGGATATTTTATTTATGCTTCAGTATCGTTTGACTCATCACTATTAGTCGGTTGTAAATTTAAATACAAATAAACAGAAACATTTTGTAGTACAGGATATGGTACAGGAGTAAACACTGGCAATTATTGTATCATTCCATTTTTTGTGTGTGTTTCATTCACATTAGAATAAATAATGAATTAAAATGAGTATAAACGTATATTATCTGCCCCCTGTAATAGATACAAACAAATTATGTTATAAGATATATTATAGGTAAACCTTGCACAAACAATATAATGAATAGATAATATATAATCAATGATCGATTATAGCTTACTAAACGATAAAATAATAAGTGATACATTTAGGATAAACAACTAGACACTGTAGTTCTCATATCATTGATCCTGATTTTATAATTCAATTAAATAAAAGTGACAAATCCAGGATACATGATATCAGACACCCCGGTTCTTGTATCATTGATTTTATTTAAAGAGTTAATTTTTAGTATTGTTGTTTTTCATAGTTTCATAGCCATAGTTCTTGTGTTATTTATTTTACACGATGAGTTACTGTTGTTATACTCAAATAAAATCAGTGTTGAATTCAGGATTAATTATATCAGATACCATGTTTTTTTTGTATAATTTATTTGGAATTAATGAATGACTTTTTTTTTTTTTTATAATAAAATAAAAAAATCAGTGCTGAATTCAGAATAAACGATATCAGACACTTTGGTTCTCATATCATTAATCACAAATCCATCACTTGTTATTTTGAAATTAAATACAATAAATTAGTGATGAATTTATGATAAATGATGACAAACACTGTGGTTATCATAACATATTTTATGATCTAATACGGTTTTGTTATACAAAAGCTTGTTGATTTTTTTTTGATTTTTTTATTTATTTATTTATTTTTTTTTAGAAAAAGGGTAGGAAATGTATAGACTATGAATAGACTAAATGTGTGTATTTTTAATAATAATAATAAAATTTGCTTTATTGTCTCAGAGGAGAAATTTGTCTTGGACATCAAGACAGCGTTTTACATACATACAGTCGCGATCAAAAGTTTACATGACTTTATTATGAGTCTACTGAAAATGTGACCAAATCTGCTGGGTCAAAAGTATACATACAGCAATGTTAATATTTGGTTACATGTCCCTTGGCAAGTTTCACTGCAATAAGGCACTTTTGATAGCCATCCACAAGCTTCTGGTTGAATTTTTGACCACTCCTCTTGACAAAATTGGTGCAATTCAGCTAAATTTGTTGGTTTTCTGACATGGACTTGTTTCTTCAGCATTGTCCACACGTTCTGTCAAAAATCCAACCAAAAGCTTGCCAGAAGCTTGTGGATGGCTACCGAAAGCGCCTTGTTGCAGTGAAACTTGCCAAGGGACATGGAACCAAATATTAACATTGCTGTATGTATACTTTTGACACAGCAGATTTGGTCACATTTTCAGTAGACTCATAATAAATTCATAAAAGAACCAAACTTCATGAATGTTTTTTGTGACCAACAAGTATGTGCTCCAATCACCCTATCACAAAAAAATAAGAGTTGTAGAAATTATTGGAAACTCAAGACAGCCATGACATTATGTTCTTTACAAGTGTATGTCAACTTTTGACCACGACTGTACATACACTACCGTTCAAAAGTTTGGGGTCACATTGAAATGTCCTTATTTTTGAAGGAAAAGCACTGTACTTTTCAATGAAGATAACTTTAAACTAGTCTTAACTTTAATGAAATACACTCTATACATTGCTAATGTGGTAAATGACTATTCTAGCTGCAAATGTCTGGTTTTTGGTGCAATATCTACATAGGTGTATAGAGGCCCATTTCCAGCAACTATCACTCCAGTGTTCTAATGGTACAATGTGTTTGCTCATTGGCTCAGAAGGCTAATTGATGATTAAAAAAACCCTTGTGCAATCATGTTCACACATCTGAAAACAGTTTAGCTCATTACAGAAGCTACAAAACTGACCTTCCTTTGAGCAGATTGAGTTTCTGGAGCATCACATTTGTGGGGTCAATTAAACGCTGAAAATGGCCAGAAAAAGAGAACTTTCAGCTGAAATTCGACAGTCTATTCTTGTTCTTAGAAATGAAGGCTATTCCACAAAATTGTTTGGGTGACCCCAAACTTTTGAACGGTAGTGTACATACATACATACATACATACATACTGTACATACAGTTAAACCGACAATACAGTGACGACTGTGAACAGTGCGCAGGTATATAAGTTAGTTATGAGATCACACATTACACTCCCCCCATATTGCACACCTCCCGTATTGCACTATCCCAATGTTGCACTCCTTATTATTGCATCCGGTTATTACAGTAGTTTTCTGTTGTTAAGTGCTTTGATTGCCGGTGGGAAAAAGGAAAATCTATACCTGTTGAGTTTGTATGTTGTTGTTTTGAACCATTTACCATTTGGCATCAACACAATTGCACTATGAAGTACTGTATGTGGTGTGGGTCACGGGTGATTTTAAGACCCTGCTTCTTCACGGTCTTGTTGAATATTTCTTGAAGGGAACAAGGGGGCTGCATGCCAATTATTTTACCAGTCTTCTTGACAAGGTTTTGAAGTTGGGTTTTGAGTTTGGCACAGATTTCCAAACCATGTGGAGATGCCATAACGGATGACAGATTCAAAGTTTGCCTTCTAAAACATATCATGATATTGCTCGCCACACCGCGGACCCTGAGCCTCCTCAGAAAGTGCAGGCGCTGGTTTATAGGGGAGCAAACAGAGTCAACTTGGTGTGCCCAAGTGAACTGGGAATCAAAACAAATACCCAAGTACTTATAGGAGGACACCTGCTCCAAGTAAATATTGTCATAATTATTGTTGTAACAACTCCACCCTTCTTGGATCTTTTCCTTACTTCTTCATCTGCAAGGATGTGCAACCTCTAGGATTTTGGCTGCAAGATTGTTCCCCATGAATATTTCAGCTCTCGATGGAGTCAAGACCGAACAAACTGGAGATTCCACATCGCTCACGCTCAAAAACGCCTTATTAGATTTGTGCTTTTGTTGGGTGTTTCAACATGAATTATTCTTTAAGCGGCGGCCACTTGGTCAGCATGCTAAGACGAAGTCCTCCTCTGAGCTGAGCGCCCTGTCACAGTAATTGAATTGTGCTTTGAAGGAGCAGCGCTTTTGTCATCTCACTTAATCAAGCACAAAGGCCAGCCTTGGGGAGTCTGATGCGATGGGACGGATGCCACGCCGCACAAAAGCAAATGTTGTCTGTCTGCTGCTGTATGATTATTTGTTGTGACGAGAAATTGAGCGTCCCCGGTGTCAAATTTGCTCCACTTTTTACTGTCTCCTTATAATAACTAATGTCTTCATGGCTAATTGTGAAGCTGCTGTGTGAACAGGAAACAAAAACACAAAATCGACAATGGCCGTTTTGGGTATAGTGGGTATGTGTGCATAAAGTCTAAGAAAATGGTGCAAGAAACGATTTGACATGTTACAGTATTTAGAACAGTGGTTCTTAACCTGGGTTCGATCGAACCCTAGGGGTTCGGTGAGTCAGGCTCAGGAGTTCGGCGGAGGTGAAAACACACCCGACTCATCGTGTAAATAAAAAATTCTCCCTATCGGCGTATTACGGATACGGCAACAGCTGACTGATTTGCAGGTGTGTAATTTGTTGTGAGTTTATGCACTGTGTTGGTTTTGTTGTTTGAACAAGGTGATGTTCATGCACGGCTCATTTTGTGCACCAGTAAAAAAAACATGGTAACACTTTAGTATGGGGAACATATTCACCATTAATTAGTTGCTTATTAACATGCAAATTAGTAACATATTGGCTCTTAACTAGTCATTATTAAGTACTTATTAGTGCCTTATTCGGCATGACCTTATTATAATCCTAACCCCCGAACCCTAACCAAATAACTCTAAATTAAGTCTTTGTTACTTAGAATATGTTCCCCATATTAAAGTGTTACAAAAAACATATAACTTTGTCTTGAATTTGAAAAAAAAAAAAAACATTTTATTTTTCACTAAAGAAGGGTTCGGTGAATGCGCATATGAAACTGGTGGGGTTCGGTACCTCCAACAAGGTTAAGAACCACTAATTTAGAATCAAGCAAAGTGACATTTTGTTATAACTACACTCTATTAATAATTATTAAAGCATTAGTAAATGCTGAATTCATCACATATTTCCGACGTGATTAGCACGCAGTTTGTAAATACATGTTTCACTCATTATTAAAAAACTCATTAGTTATGGATTATTAAACAATTAATTCATAATTTACACATTAGTATATGGTTAATAAACATTTTAAAATAGGCGTATCTATAAAGTCCATAATGGTGGCAATCAAATCTTTATAAATCAGGGGTGTCAAAGTCAAGGCCCAGATCCGGCCGGCGAATGAATTATCTATGGCCCCCGGGATGATATTTGATTAGTTTTAGAACCGGCCCGCAGGCCACAGCCACCTGCTGCTGTTTTGCACGCACCAATACTCCATCAGTGTTGGTGCTAGGAATTTTCAAAATGGGGTCCCAGGGACCCCATCAAGTCTTAAAAATGGGGTCCCAAAGTACATTTTGGGGTCCCACTTTTTTGTAACCGTTTTGAAAACAAATGATGAACGTATGCATTATCCTGTTATATCTCATATTCTATATTGTGTTTTGGAAAAAGGTTGTCATAAACGTTACTTCATTCATTTGAAAAAATAATACATAAGAAAACACATTTTTATGCATATGTAGATGTATTTACCGTATTTTTCGGAGTATAAGTCGCTCCGGAGTATAAGTCGCACCGACCGAAAATGCATAATAAAGAAGGAAAAAAACGTATTTAAGTCGCACTGGAGTATAAGTCGCATTTTTGGGGGAAATTTATTTGATAAAACCCAACACCAAAAATAGACATTTGAAAGACAATTAAAAATAAATAAAGAATAGTGAACCACAGGCTGAATAAGTGTACGTTATATGACGCATAAATAACCAACTGAGAACGTGCCTGGTATGTTAACATAACATATTATGGTAAGAGTCATTCAAATAACTATAACATATAGAACATGCTATACGTTTACCAAACAATCTGTCACTCCTAATCGCTAAATCCCATGAAATCTTATACGTCTAGTCTCTTACGTGAATGAGCTAAATAATATTATTTGATATTTTACGGTAATGTGTTAATAATTTCACACATAAGTCGCTCCTGAGTATAAGTCGCACCCGAGGCCAAACTATGAAAAAAACTGCGACTTATAGTCCGAAAAATACGTTAGTTATAAACATTCACACATTCATTCACTTTCTTCTTTCCGTCATGGATATAAACTTTACCGCTGCCGGTATTTTTTAATACATTTTTATTGTAATATTTTCAGAATGTGTTTGTTCTATTTTGGGCCAAAGTAAGACAAAGAAAACAATCTGAAGTTGTCTTTATTTTTTTTTTGTTTTAATGCCATGATTTTAATAGTCTGAGCTAAAATGAGTTTGACACCCCTGTTATAAATGATTGAGTCAGCATTTCAATGCTAAGTTACTGAACAAAAATATCAACGCGACACTTTTGTTTTTGCTCCCATTTTTCATGAGTTGAACTCAAAAGATCTAAAACTCTTTCTATTCTATGTACACTACAGACCTATTCCTCTCAAATATCAATCAATCAATCAATGTTTATTTATATAGCCCTAAATCACAAGTGTCTCAAAGGGCTGTACAAGCCACAACGACATCCTCGGTACAGAGCCCACATACGGGCAAGGAAAAACTCACCCCAGTGGGACGTCGGTGAATGACTATGAGAAACCTTGGAGAGGACCGCATATGTGGGTAACCCCCCCCCCCCCCCCTAGGGGAGACCGAAAGCAATGGATGTCAAGTGGGTATGACATAACATTGTGAAAGTCCAGTCCACAGTGGATCCAACACATCAGCGGGAGTCCAGTCCACAGCGGGGCCAACAGGAAACCATCCCGAGCGGAGACGGGTCAGCAGCGCAGAGATGTCCCCAACCGATGCACAGGCTAGTGGTCCACCCGGGGTCCCGACTCTGGACAGCCAGCACTTCATCCATGGCCACCGGACCTATGCAACTCCCCCTCGCAAGGGACAGGGGAGAAGAGGAGAGAAGAAAAGAAACGGCAGATCAACTGGTCTAAAAAAGGGGGGTCTCTTTAAAGGCTAGATTATACAAATGAGTTTTAAGATGGGACTTAAATGCTTCTACTGAGGTAACATCTCTAACTGTTACCGGGAGGGCATTCCAGAGTACTGGAGCCCGAATAGAAAACGCTCTATAGCCCGCAGACTTTTTTTTGGCTCTGGGAATCACTAATAAGCCGGAGTTCTTTGAACGCAGATTTCTTGTCGGGACATATGGTACAATACAATCGGCGAGATAGGCTGGAGCTAAACCGTGTAGTATTTTATACGTAAGTAGTAAAACCTTAAAGTCGCATCTTAAGTGCACAGGAAGCCAGTGCAGGTGAGCCAGTATAGGCGTAATATGATCAAACTTTCTTGTTTTTGTCAAAAGCCTTGCAGCCGCATTTTGTACCAACTGTAATCTTTTAATGCTAGACATAGGGAGACCCGAAAATAATACGTTACAGTAATCGAGACGAGACGTAACGAACGCATGAATAATGATCTCAAATCTGTCTAAATCTGTGTTAGTGAGCGTTTCTTCTTTGCCAAGATGCTGATTAAACAGCATGATTATTGCACAGGTGTGCCTTAGGCTGCCCACAATAAAAGGCCACTCTGAAATGTGCAGCTTTGCTTTATTTGGGGTCTGGGGCAACACATCTCCTTCCCATAGAGTTGATCAGGTTGTTGATTGTGGCCTGTGGAATGTTGGTCCACTCCTCTTCAGTGGCTGTGCCAAGTTTCTGGTTATTGGCAGGAACTGGAACACGTTGTCGTATACGCCAATCCACAGCATCCCAAACATGCTCAATGGGTGACATGTCTGGTGAGTATGCTGGTCATGCAAGAACTGGGATGTTTTCAGATGTGTACAGATCCTTGCAACATGGGGCCGTGCATTGTCATGATGCAACATGAGGTGATGTTCTCGGGTGAATGGCACAACAATGGCCCTAAGGATCTGGTCATGATATCTCTGTGCATTCAAAATGTCATCGATAAAATGCACTAGTGTTCGTTGTTGTTGTTCGCCTGCCCATACCATAACCCCACACCCCCACCATGGGCCACTCGATTCACAACGTTGACGTCAGCAAACCACTCTCCCATACGACGCCACACATGCTGTCTGCTATCTGCCCTGAACTGTGAAAACCGGGATTCATCCATGAAGAGAACACCTCTCTAACGTGCCAGACACCATCAAATGTGAGCACTTGCCCACTCATGTCAGTTACGACGACAAACTGCAGTCAGGTCAAGACCCCGGCGAGGACGACACGCATGCATAGGCGCTCCCCTGAGACAATTTTTCACAGTTTGTGCAGAAATTATTCGGTTATGCAAACCAATTGTTGCAGCAGCTGTCCGGGTGGCTGGTCTCAGACGATCATGGAGGTGCACCTGCTGGATATGGAGGTCCTGGGCTGGTGTGGTTAAAACAGCTCTGGTGGACATTCCTGCAGTCACCATGCCAACTGCACGCTGCCTCAAAATCTGTGACATCTGTGGCATTGTGCTGTGTGATAAAACTTCACATTTCACAGTGACCTTTTAATTGTGGGCAGCCTAAGGCACACCTGTGCAATAATCATAACGGAGTGGGATGGCTTATCTTGGCAAAGAAGAAGTCCCCACTAACTAATTTGAGAAGAATAGGTATTTTGTGTATACAGTAAAAGATTTAGGTCTTTGAGTTCAACTCAAGAAAAATGGGAGCAAAAACAAAAGTGTTGCGTTTATATGTTTGTTCAGTGTGTATATACGCAATTATAATATATACAGAATATAATTAATAAGTATTAAGTATGTAACACGTATTAAAATGACATTTTCTGTATTATTAGTTATTTTAAACATAGATAACTGTGTTTCTAAAATGTATACGAATGAGTATTAATAAATTCAGTACTTACAAATGCTTTGTGGTGGGTATTTATTATAAAGTGTTACATAAAACGATTATACTTGTTTCCAAATTAGTTTATATATATGTTTTATAAAATATACATATATATGTATATATATATATATATATATATATATATATATATATATATATATATATATATATATATATATATATATATATATATATATATATATATATATAAACACATATATATACAAACATAAGTATATATACTATATATATATCTATGTATGTGTGTGTATATATATATATATACATCTATATACAGTATATATATATATATATATATATATATATATATATATATATATATATATATATATATATATATATATATATATATATATATATATATATCAAATATATCTTTAATTCATAAAATATATAAATTATTATAAATATAATTTAAAAAATATTTACATTATTATTAAGTCAAATTATTATAAATGTATAAAAGGAAAGGTAAGACGTATATTCATTTGTGTAATATAGTAATGTACTGTAATATATTTTAACACCATGTTTCTTTGTGCAGGTGTGGATGTGTGGCGGTCGGATGGAGGACATCCCATGCTCCAGGGTGGGTCACATCTACAGGAAATATGTTCCTTACAAAGTGCCTGGAGGAGTCAGTCTGGCTAGGGTGAGTCTTAGAATTTTTTGCTGAAAAGCTTCCCACGCCAAACCTAACCTTGTACGTGTCTTGTTTACTTGTTTTCAATGGCAGTCCGCTTTGAGAAGTTAGCTGAATCTTGCTTTCACAACTATTCACGTTACAAAATGTTGCAGGAACTCAACAATGTTTGTACTAAACATAATGCTACATGGAAAATGTGCTTTTTCTTTTTAGTCGCACGTACGTGTCGTTTGTCAAGTGTATAGTATGGAAGTATTATTGTAGCAAAACAATTTTCAAATCCGAATCTCAATCTATGTTGCATTATAACAAACTTTCATCTATTTGTGAAAATGAAATTCAGTCAAATTTAACCCTTTTTCACCATGGATTCTTAACAAATTTTTTTTTTTTTTTTTTTTTTTTTTTACCTTGGGGCCCAACATTTCCACTACAGAGGGTGCCAGGACCCACTCAAATAGTATCACTAAATTAGTCATCTTACACTTCAATTTTAATTGTAATTAATAATTATATTTAACCTACTTACAGTTTAACAATATAAAAAAAAAAATCATAAAACTGTAGTTATAATTTTTGCACCTAAGAAACTTCCTTATTATTTTATCTCCAGACTTTTTCTGGGGTTTTTTAGATTGTCTTTACTGCCACAAGTGGTGGAACAGTGTATTACAACTGAGAACCGCCACAGCTGAGAAATAGGTATGTTTTGGCCCCAGCCCTATAGTCTAGCACAGTGGTCCCCAACCACCGATTGGTACCGGGCCGCACAAGAAATTATTATTATTATTATTATTATTATTTTTTTTTTTTTTTTTTTTTTTAATGAAATCAACATTAAAAACACAATATATACATTATATATCAATATAGGTCAATACAGTCTGCAGGGATACAGTCCGTAAGCACACATGATTGTATTTATTTATGTAAAAAATAAAAAAAAATTATTTTATTTTTTTTTACTTGCTTGCGCAGATTTGTGACGGTAAAAGTGTAGCAGAAGTCACGAGTAAAAATAAAAAATAAAAATAAAAAAACAGCCAATCCGAAACCAGGAAATTTTGTTGGAATTATGATCGAAAAAATATTTTACTCGAAAACCTGGTGTTTTTTTCTCTTAGATATGAAAACAAAAGGACGCTAGCTCATTAAACCTAATGAGCTAGCGTCATTAGGTTTAATGACGCTAGCTCATTAAACCTTTTTTATAGGAAACCTTTTTTGACTGAAAATGCAATATTTTTGGCAAAGGTTTCTGCCATGTTTGTCAAGTGTGTTGCATCATTGGCACATTGCCACTCCTGTCTCAAGTGTCTGTTATGTTTGACAAGTGTATTGATAGGTTGTTCCTCGTTGTGTTATAACATTTTACAAATACAATGTGTTGGCCGAGGCCTGGAATTTCATCATTGTAGGTGCAAGGCCACTTTGCCTTTGGTGTCGTCAACCTTTTAATGGCACAAATGTGAGGGCAGAAAGTCCTGCAAATTAAACAATGATTTTAAGTCCAAAGTCAATTAATGTTGCTTAAAGGTTAGGGATGATTAGATTTTTAATTTGCATTACTTTAAATTAAATAAGTGAAGCTGTTTATTTCCCAGAGCTGTACATGTGTGAATGCCAATGCAATCACACATATAAGATTCTACACCGCAAGCTAATCTATTTATTATTCCCCTTCTTATTCTGTCAAAGTTTGGCGGCTTTCACAGCCCACAGTCAGAACCATTTAAAGGGGAACTGCACTTTTTTTCGTTCACAATCATTATGAGAGACAAAAACAAATGATTTATTTTATTTTTTTTTTTTTTTTTTAAAGATGCTAAAAAAACGCTTCGCAGATGTAACCTTCAAAGCCCTCTAAAACAAAGTTTTATATACACACTGCAAGTATATACATAATGTAGTAACAGACACGTTCATAACAATATGTAATATGTACAATATTTACCTTATTTTGGCCATTTTAAACATTTCCGGAACTGATTTCCTCCGCGCATTTGTTTCCGTTTCCATAGCAAGGCACTTCCGACTTGCGGCAATAAATGTTTGATTGATTGAGACTTTTATTAGTAGATTGCACCGTACAGTACATATTCCGTACAATTGACCACTAAAGGGTAACACCCGAATAAGTTTTTCAACTTATTTAAGTCGGGGTCCACATTAATCAATTCATGTCTGTTCCTACTTCCGGAAACGGCATAAACGGCTAATCACGGCAAACTTGGTAACAGACAACGAAGACGACTATTTTTGGACAAATTAGGATTCACAAACTTATCTTTTTGAAGCTGAATATACAGAGGATGAACCGCTGCTTTGAGAAGCTTACACGGAGAGGGTGAAACGTTGGAGCATCAACTACAATATATACGCTGTTGAGCTAGTTGTGTACAAACAAAACATGAAATGTGGGCTAATACTTTACAGATACTGTAATATGATTGTTTATGTTTTTCCAGTCAGTACAGATTGGTGTGTTATCGCAGTGTTGTGTATTACAAACTCATAAACGCGATTGGGCTGCTGACATAGAAGCTATCTTATCTCTTGCCTTAGCTGGCTTTTAATACGATAGAAAATAGTTCCTTTGTGTTGACTCTTACAATAATACAAGTTACGGGACGTAAATGAAGTATTTTGGGGGGTTTTTGCATGCATTTTTAAAGTGATTGAGAGGTACATGTGAGACTGCAAAAAAAAAAAAAGGTCTTCTTTTCTCTCATTTGGATTCTGAATAATTGGCTATATTCCAAACAAATGCAGTTCCCTTTTAAGTATCAAAACGTGCGGCTCGGCCAGGAAAAAAAAAAATCTCAATAATCTCAGATTACCCAGACTTCCAAATTTTACGGGAATTTTTTTCCCATTAAAAATGTATGAACTGATTTTCAAACTTGCCCAAATCCCACATTTCTCACTCGATTTGAACCGTCCCACCATCCACACACTCCACTCATTTGGACATTCAAGCCAAAGTGTTTCTGGGTTCCAAAATTTCTCTGATCACCAGTAATTACCAGGAACATTTCCCCATTGAAAATGAATAAGCAATATACAAAACCTCGTCACAGTCCACATTTCCGATTCAAACCGTTCCAACATCCACACACTCCACTCAAACATTTCAGTTCACCATACGCATATCGACGGCATTCACACGCAATTACTACCGGAATTGTAAATTATAGTTTCTTAATCATTTCTTTACTTTTCCCACAATGACGATAACATGTTGAGGCTTTATATTCTTTAGTGCACGACCAGGAGTGTTTTCTTCATGCGGTTTTCATTCACGTTAAACTGGCGTGGCCGAGTGGGTTAGAGAAAACTGCAAAACCCGCACACATTGTCATCGTGCTAAATATGAACAGTGTGTCACATATTATATGTTTATTGTCTTCTTATGCTTTCACATCAAACTTTCTTACCTTAGCTTCGCTCGGGGGTCTGCAACCTGCCGCCCTAGTGGCTCCCTGGAGCTTTTTCATAAATGTATGAAAATAGAAAAAGATGGGGAAAAAAATCTATTTTTTGTTTTAATAGGGTTTCTGTAGAAGGACGACATGACACAAACCTCCCCTAATTGTTAGAAATCCCACTGTTTATTTTAGACTCTGATGAGAGTATTTGGCGAGCGCCGTTTGTCCTACTCATTTTGGCGGTCCTTGAACTCACCGTAGTTTGTTTACATGTATAACTTTCTTCAACGGTGCCAGAGGAAGACGTGTTTTATGCCACTCCTTCTTTGTCTCATTTTGTCCACCAAACTTTTTATGCTGTGTGAATGCACAAAGGTAAACTTTGTTGATATTATTGACTTGTGTGGAGTGCTTATTAACCATATTTGGTCAGTGCGTGACTGCAAGCTAATTGATGCTAACATGCTATTTAGGCTAGCTTTATTGTATTGCATCGTTATGCCTCATTTGTAGGTATATTTGAACTGATTTAATTTCTTATGTCCTCTGTGTATTTAATTTATGTCTGCATTTCTCATGACACATTATCTGTATGTAATATTGGCTGCATTTCTGATAGGTGTTTGTGTGCCGTTATGGACCACAGCAAACGTTAGCCAGCTTCCATAGATTGTTATAAATCCATTCAAAGAAGACAGCCTGCCGTTTCCTTTAAAATGGACACACACATCTTATACCTTTGACCATACGAAGCCAGTAATTTCCAGGAGTTATCTCATCCTCTGAGAAGCCTGCATTTTACTAATGTTTTCCAATGTTGTAAAAATGGGTAGGAATATTTATTACATTTCGACATTTCTGTCAACGAAGATTTGTGTCAGCCTGCGACACATAGTCATTTTGATAGTAGGTTAATATATCTAATATAGACACTTATATCATGTGTTGACCTCATTATATCACTTATAGAAGGCTTTGAAGATGTTTTTTTGTTTTTTTTTTGGTCCAATATGGCTTTTTCAACATTTTGGGTTGCCGACCCCTGGTTTAGCTCCTCCGACCTTTTCATCCACCGCACTGGGCTTCGAGGGGTCAGAGACCTTCGCACATCCAGATTACTCCGGATTTCCACTAGATGCAGAACGGCTGCTGAGAAACGGCCACGGTACAGCACCGTCTTTCCCAGTCCGGCAATCCAATCCTCACCGCCGTTCTGCAAAGCGAAATAGCACCGACTTTTACGAGATCTCGCGTAATCCCGTGATAAGAGAAGTTGTCGTAAAACGTACCACAAACAGTTTCTTCTAGGGCAGAAGCAAATAAACTCTCTCCGGCCATTTATAACAGGTGCTTAACGGCAACCCCGACGACAGTTTTGCCTTGATAAACAACTTTCTATTTTGTAGCAAGCAACAATACAACAGTAACATCATCCATGGCGAGCTGTATTTGACACAGGAGGTCGTCGGGTTACGAACGAGTTCCGTTCGTAAGTCCGTTTTGTATGGTAGTCGGAACATAAGCCTATTTTATGCAGGTACGTACGTAAATCTGATTATAACTAAAAACACATGTAAAAACAGTATACATAAATATAATATAAACAACATCTGAGTGTCAGTACTTACTTTTACTGCGGTTTGCTTGCATTTGTAGAAGGGGGAGATACGGTTACCAGTCAAAACTGTATAATAAAACAAAATACTGTATGTACGTACAGTAGTACTATAAACCCTGTCCCCTAATAGTTTGCGCGAAAAGTTTCAACGTTAAACTAGTCAGTGGAGCCTGAATCCACCCTACATTTGTTTTGGTATTGTCATATTGTGTCTTCGTTTTGGGTGGAAGTTGAAAAAATGTGTTTAAAGATTGGTTTGTTTATGAAGCTTGATGTGGTTTCTGTTATTTTAGGAGAGTTCATTGACGGTCATGATTTAGTCAATTTAATCGTAGAACTCGGTAAAAGGTTTCTTTTTAAGGCCAAAAACAGATATTCACTTAGTATTTCTTTCTTTAAAACATGTATTCAGTATTTTTTAACTTTAGAAAGTTATATGGTTGAAAACGATAATGATGCCAAAAAACATTTTAAAAAAGATGGGAAGTCCTCAAAGGCTTATTTTGAAAATGTAATTTTGTTTATATATGATATGCAATCTGTTGTTGTGTTCCCTATTTTAGGTGTACATAAAACAAACAAAAAAAAACTAGTCAGTGTCTCTTCTCCTTCCTCGTTCATCCGTCTTGAACACCGTATTCCGCCGCGCACGCCGACCGAGCGGTTCCGTCGCCGTATTTACGAACCGCTGTACGTATCTACGTATAATTTAAGAGGGTTTATGGAGCCCGTTCGTAACGGCGAGTTGCTGTAAGTCGAAATGCCGTAAACCGGGGACTTCCTGTATATTATTCTTTCATTTTGGACCTTCAAAATCACCATTTGTGTCACCGAGGTGAAATTACGTCGGAAAACCTTTGACAAGTCCACTTCATGTCCATCGCCGCCTATTATGTAAAATACGATCCGCCTTGAAGACGGAGTATTTTATTTTGAAAGTAAACCGGATAATTTATTTTGTGTTTGTGCATGACTTCCTGTCCAACACAAGCAAATTTTAGCTAAATTGGAAGCTCTGCATATACACTATATTGTCAAAAGTTTTTGGCCACCTGCCTTGACTCACATATGAACTTGAAGTGCCATCCCATTCCTAACCCATAGGGTTTAATATGATGTTGGTCCAGCTTTTGCAGCTATTACAGCTTCAACTCTTCTGGGAAGGCTGTCCACAAGGTTGCGGAGTGTGTTTATAGGAATTTTCCACCATTCTTCCAAAAGCGCATTGGTGAGGTCACACACTGATGTTGGTGGAGAAGGCCTGGCTCTCAGTCTCCGTTCCAATTCATCCCAAAGGTGTTCTATCGGGTTCAGGTCAGGACTCTGTGCAGGCCAGTCAAGTTCATCCACACCAGACTCTGTCATCCATGTCTTTATGGACCTTGCTTTGTGCACTGGTGCACAGTCATGTTGGAAGAGGAAGGGGACCGCTCCAAACGGTTCCCACAAGGTTGGGTGCATGGAATTGTCCAAAATGTTTTGGTATCCTGGAGCATTCAAAGTTCCTTTCATTGGAACTAAGGGGCCAAGCCCAACTCCTGAAAAACAACCCCACACCATAATTCAATGTTCTTATAATAAAGCCGACAGTTGACTATGGAATATTTAGGAGTGAGGAAATTTCACGACTGGATTTGTTGCACAGGTGGCATCCTACGACAGTTCCACGCTGGAAATCACTGAGCTCCTAAAAGCGGACCATTCTTTCACAAATGTTTGTAGAAACAGTCTCCATGCCTAAGTGCTTGATTGTATACACCTGTGGCCGGGCCAAGTGATTAGGACACCTGATTCTGATCATTTGGATGGGTGGCCAAATACTTTTGGCAATATAGTGTATTTAGCGCTAGAATGCGGAGGGTCGATGGCATGTCGGTAATATAAAATGAAATAAAAACAGAAAGAGTCCGCCGCCGTGTGGGTGCCGTTACGCGGCCATTTTGCATTCAGTGGAAATCCGGGGTTACAGGCTGTTGCATGTGCTGGATTTAACTCCTGTTTGGCCCGGTGATACTTTGTGTTGTATATACTTTGTGTGGTACTCCGGCGGTTCATACGAGGCAGAATTTGGTCAAAGAAGCCGTAATGACACGAGAATCGCGCACATCTTATTTTTCAAGGGACAACGAGAGTGAAAGTCCTACTCTGATTGAGCCTTACAAGTTTAGTAGGATTATGTACAAAACCATAATGTTGAGTGTTTTTGTGCTTCATTGACAGCCTTTTTGCACAGGAATTGTTTTTTTCACTGAGTAATGTTTTGGAAAATAGTAGCACCTAACCCCTTTAAAGGCCTACTGAAACCCACTACTACCGACCACGCAGTCTGATAGTTTATATATCAATAATGAAATCTTAACATTGCAACACATGCCAATACGGCCGGGTTAACTTATAAAGTGCAATTTTAAATTTCCCCGCGAAACTTCCGGTTGAAAACGTCTATGTATGATGACGTTTGCGCGTGACGTCAATGGTTGAAACGGAAGTATTCGGACACATTGTATCTCAATACAAACAGCTCTGTTTTCATCGCAAAATTCCACAGTATTCTGGACATCTGTGTTGGTGAATCTTTTGCAATTTGTTCAATTAACAATGGAGACTGCAAAGAAGAAAGCTGTAGGTGGGATCGGTGTATTAGCGGCTGGCTGCAGCAACACAACCAGGAGGACTTTGAGTTAGATAGCAGACGCGCAACCGTGACTACAGCTTTGGCTTCCAATCATTTGATTGCTTGCCCGTACGTGCGTGGCGCTATGTGCATGTCACGTACGTAACTTTGGGGAAATATATGTTTCTTGCCGACTCTGTCCATCGTCGCGCCGTCGATTTCTGGAACGCAGGTGAGCACGGGTGTTGATGAGCAGATGAGAGCTTGTGTAAGTGGAGAGCTAATGTTTTTAGCATAGCTCTGTCGAGGTCCCGTAGCTAAGTTAGCTTCAATGGCGTCGTTAGCAACAGCATTGCTAGGCTTCGCCAGGCGGTACAGCATTAACCGTGTGGTTACAGGTCCAGAGTTTGGTAGTATTGTTGATCTTCTGTCTATCCTTCCAGTCAGGGGCTTATTTCGTCTGTTTCTATATGCAGTTAAGCACGATGCTATCACGTTAGCTCCGTAGCTAAAGTGCTTCGCCGATGTATTGTCGTGGAGATAAAAGTCACTGTGAATGTCCATTTCGCGTTCTCGACTCTCATTTTCAAGAGGATATAGTATCCGAGGTGGTTTAAAATACAAATCTGTGATCCACAATAGAAAAAGGAGAGAGTGTGGAATCCAATGAGCCAGCTTGTACCTAAGTTACGGTCAGAGCGAAAAAAAGATACGTCCTGCACTGCACTCTAATCCTTCACTCTCACGTTCCTCATCCACAAATCTTTTATCCTGGCTCAAATTAATGGGGTAATCGTCGCTTTCTCGGTCCAAATCGCTCTCGCTGTATTGTAAACAATGTGCAAATGTGAGGAGCCCTTCAACCTGTGACGTCACGCTACTTCCGGTACAGGCAAGGCTTTTTTATCAGCGACCAAAACTTTATCGTCGATGTTCTCTACTAAATCCTTTCAGCAAAAATATGGCAATATCGGGAAATGATCAAGTATGACACATAGAATGGATCTGCTATTCCTGTTTAAATAAGAAATTTTCATTTCCGTAGGCCAGGAGTCGGCAACCCGCGGCTCTAGAGCCGCATGCGGCTCTTTAGCGCCGCCCTAGTGGCTCTCAGGAGCTTTTTTAAAAATGTATGAAAAATGGAAAAAGATGAGGAAAAAAAAAAAGTTTTTGTTTTAATATGGTTTCCGTAGGAGGACAAACATGACGCAAACCTCCCTAATTGTTATAAATCACAGTTTATATTAAACATGCTTCACTGATTCGAGTATTTGGCGAGCGCCGTTTTGTCCTACTAATTTTGGCGGTCCTTGAACTCACCGTAGTTTTTTTACAAGTATAACTTTCTCCGACTTTCTAGGACGTGTTTTATGCCACTTCTTTTTCTGTCTCATTCTGTCCACCAAACTTTTAACGTTGTGCGTGAAGGCACAAAGGTGAGTTTTGTTGATGTTATTGACTTGTGTGGAGTGCTAGTCAGACATATTTGGTCAGTGCATGACTGCAAGCTAATCGATGCTAACATGCTATTTAGGCTAGCTATATGTACATATTGCAGCATTATGCCTCATTTGTAGCTATATTTGAGGTCATTTAGTTTCCTTTAAGTCATCTTAATTCAATTTATATCTCATGACACACTATCTGTATGTAATATGGCTTTTAATTTTTTGCGGCTCCAGACAGATTTGTTTTTGTATTTTTGGTCCAATATGGCTCTTTCAACATTTTGGGTTGCCGACCCCTGCCGTAGGCCTTTAAGCCTATAAAAATTCCAGAAAAATAGCGGGCTTGGGTTGAAAATGTTGACACCTACATGCAGTAGTGTCCATCATGCTAAGGCAGCAGGCAAGTTCTTCTAGCCGGCACGTAGCTATAGAAGCCAAGACCCCAAAGACAGATAATCCCGCCTTTGTGCGGGTCAAGAGATCCACCTTGCCACCTTTTGGAATGTAATCAGAGTGAAGAGCGATGGCAGCACTGACTGGGGAGACTCCGCCGCCAGTTGAGCTGCAGGCAATGAAGCGTGCTATAGTTTTTTGTGGTAATGGCTGGAGGCTTTTTTTCCACATATGTCATTTCCAAAGCCAAATGTTTTGTATTTATTTTTCCCTGTGAGGCTGACTCACTCAACCTGTGTTCTCATCTACTTGGCTAAAATTAGTTAGAATTTTTGGGGTTTTGTTTTCTTTCACTCTCCTGACTAGTGTCCTTTTGCATTGGGCCAACTTTAGTTCGCCATGTTGCGAGGAAGAACATTCATTCATAATCATTTAATCCGATTCTAATGTTGCTTCAAGTGATAGCAACAACTTTTTCCGGAAAATGTATTATGTCACAGCCTAATTCCGAAATGAAATACATTCATTTTTGTCCTCTAAATTTTGCAGAAAATACCCCATAATGTTTTTATTTTTTTGCATTGATTGATTCAGTGGTTCTCAAATGGGGGTACGCGTACCCCTGGGGGTACTTGAAGGTATGCCAAGGGGTACGTGAGATTTTTTGAAAATATTCTAAAAATAGCAACAATTCAAATATCCTTTATAAATATATTTATAGAATAATACTTCAACAAAATAAATATTTAGAATTAAGTTCATGAATCCAGATGGATCTCTATTACAATCCCCAAAGAAGGTTGATGATTACTTCTATGTGTAGAAATCTTTATTCATAATCTAATCACTTGTTTATTTGTCAACAAGTTTTTAGTTATTCTTATATCATTTTTTTCCAAATAGTTCAAGTAAGACCACTACAAATGAGCAATATTTTGCACTGTTATACAATTTAATAAATCAGAAATTGGTGACATTGTTCTGTATTTTACTTCTTTATCTTTTTTTTTTCAACCAAAAATGCTTTGCTCTGATTAGGGGGTACTTGAATGAATGAAAAAAAAAAATTTCACAAGGGGTACATCACAACATTGACAACCACTGGATTGATTGATTGAAACTTTTATTAGTAGATTGCACAGTACATATTCCATGCAATTGACACACCTGAATACGTTTTTCAACTTGTTTAAGTCGGGGTCCACGTTAATCAATTCATGGTAAAAAAAAAATAATTTAAAATTAAAAAAAATACATGTATATACAGTCATGGTCTTGTAAAGAACATAATGTCATGGCTGCCAATAATTTCTACAACTTTTATTTTTTTGTGATGTAGTGAATGGAGCACATACTTGTTGGTCACAAAAAACATTCATGAAGTTTGGTTCTTTTATGAATTTATTATGGGTCTACTGAAAATGTGACCAAATCTGCTGGGTCAAAAGTATACATACAGCAATGTTAATATCTGGTCTGGGTATTGTGGCCAAACAGCTACATTTTTGTTTCATTTGACCACAGAACTTTCCTCCAGAAGGTGTTATCGTTGTCCATGTGATGTCAGATGAAATAAAAATTGAGCTGTTTGGCCACAATACCCAGCAATATGTTTGGAGGAGAAAAGGTGAGGCCTTTAATCCCAGAATCACCATTCCTACCGTCAAGCATGGTGGTGGTAGTATTATTCTCTGGGCCTGTTTTGCTGCCAATGGAACTGGTGCTTTACAGAGAGTAAATGGGACAATGAAAAAGGAGGATTACCTCCAAATTATTCAGGACAACCTAAAATCATCAGCCCGGAGGTTGGGTCTTGGGCGCAGTTGGGTGTTCCAACAGGACAATGACACCAAACACACGTCAAAAATGGTAAAGGAATGGCTAAATCAGGCTAGGATTAAGGTTTTAGAATGGACTTACCAAAGTCCTGACTTAAACGTGTGGACAATGCTGAAGAAACAAGTCTATGTCAGAAAACCAACAAATTTAGCTGAACTGCACAAATTTTGTCAAGAGGAGTGGTCAAAAATTCAACCAGAAGCTTGTGGATGGCTACCACATGTAACCAAATATTAACATTGGAACATGTATTCATACATTGCTGTATGTATACTTTTGACCCAGCAGATTTGGTCACATTTTCAGTAGACCCATAATAAATTCATAAAAGAACCAAACTTCATGAATGTTTTTTTGTGACCAACAAGTATGTGCTCCAATCACTCTATCACAAAAAAATAAGAGTTGTAGAAATTATTGGAAACTCAAGACAGCCATGACATTATGTTCTTTACAAGTGTATGTAAACTTTTGACCACGACTGTAAGTAATCACAGCATTTGCTCAGTACTTTGATGATGCACCTTTGGCAGCAATTACAGCCTCAAGTCTTTTTGAATATGATGCCACAAACTTGGCACACCTATCTTTGAGCAGTTTCGCCCATTCCTCTCTGCAGCACCTCTCAAGCTACTTCAGATGGGATCTAAAGTAGGGATGTCCGATATTGGCTTTTTGCCGATATCCGATATTCCGATATTGTCCAACTCTTAATGACCGATACCGATGTCAACCGATACCGATATAAAACAGTCGTGGAATTAACACATTATTATGCCTAATTTGGACAACCAGGTATGGTGAAGATAAGGTCCTTTTTAAAAAATAAAATAAAATAAGATAAATAAATTAAAAACATTTTCTTAAATAAAAAAGAAAGTAAAACAATATAACAACAGTTACACAGAAACTAGTAATTAATGAAAATGAGTAAAATTAACTGTTAAAGGTTAGTACTATTAGTGGACCAGCAGCACGCACAATCATGTGTGCTTACGGACTGTATCCCTTGCAGACTGTATTGATATATATTGATATATAATGTAGGAACCAGAATATTAATAACAGAAAGAAACCACACTTTTGTGTGAATGAGTATAAATGGGGGAGGGAGGTTTTTTGGGTTGGTGCACTAATTGTAAGTGTATCTTGTGTTTTTTATGTTGATTTAATAAAAAAAATTAAAAAAAAAAATAATAAAAATGATACCGATAATTTAAAAAAATAATACCGGTAATTTCCGATATTACATTTTAAAGCATTTATCGGCCGATAATATCGGCAGGTCGATATTATCGGCCGATATTACATTTTAAAGCATTTATCGGCCGATAATATCGGCAGGCGGATATTATCGGACATCTCTAATCTAAAGCGTTTGTTTTCATCCAGGATGTTTAGGCAGTTTTGCCCAACGATAGGTGCCAGAGGTGCATCAACAAAATATTGAGCAAAGACTGTAAATACTTATGTCCAAATGATTTTTTTTTTTTTTTAAGTTTTAATAAATTTTCAAAAAAAATAATAAAAAAAATGTCATATTGTGTGTAGATTTTTGAGAACTTCAATAAATATATTCCATTTTGGAATAAGGCTGTGACATAACAAAACGTGGAAAAAGTGAAGCACTGTGAATTATTTCCGGATGCACTGTATTTTACTATTTTAGTATAATTAGAGATTCACTGAGTGCAAAAGCATCCTAAACAGTAGATATGGAAATAAGAAGTAAACCGGAAAAAATAAGTGTTTCCCATACATTCATTAAAATTACAAATATATTAAAAAAAGTGAATATTTATTTGTTTTATTTGGTTTTATAAATACTTTGCGATACAGTAAGTAACACTTATACGTTACATTGTCGATTATGCAAATAATGTGATGACATCATATTGACACTGCAAAGGCCACACCCTCACGGCCACAAGTATAATGGCAGTTTTTGGGAAACCTTGAAAAGGTAAATATTACTGTGGCGATTTTGAACCAAAAGTTGTCTGGTGAAGTTAGCGCTTCAATACATTTCTGTCTCTGTTATTCTGTTATCGTACATTTAGTGACTATTAAACTGTAGTTGTTGTGTGTACTCACTTTACTCAAACCACAACTAAACATAAAAACAATGAATCACAAGTTCATCGTTAAGGAAATCGTCCCATTCGCTTTGGAGTGTATGTTTTATAAAAGGAAATGTTGTTGCAATAATTCTAGAACCTGAAGCGCGTGGCGGAGGTGTGGATGGACGAGTACGCCGAATACATCTACAAGCGTCGACCCGAGTACCGCCACCTGGCTGCGGGCGACATGACGGCGCAGAAGAAGCTGCGGAGCCAACTCAACTGCAAGAGCTTCAAGTGGTTCATGAATGAGGTGGCCTGGGATCTGCCCAAACACTACCCGCCGGTGGAGCCTCCTGCCGCCGCCTGGGGAGTGGTAAGTACTCTAAGTGAACAGGAAACTCCACTTTCTGGTGTACGACTTGCACGCCTGTTGGTGTCGTAGGTACGAAACTTGGGCAACAGCATGTGCATGGAGACAAAACATTTTGTGTCGGGAAGTCCCATACGCCTGGAAAACTGTGCCACGGCGCGGGGTGAGGTGAGCTGGAGCAACGGACAAGTGAGTTTTCATTTAAAAGTCATGATTATTGGTGTGAAATTTTGTTTTCAAACGTAAGGAAAGGGTAAGTTGTACAAAAAAAGTGTTTCAAGAATGGCAACAACTTCTCTAATATGAAAATACATTGAATAAGAAGGTGTGTCCAAACTTTTTGCCTGTACTATATATATATATATATATATATATATATATATATATATATATATATATATATATATATATATATATATATGTCTTAATTAGATTATCCAAAAAATAGTGCTCGATACCGTGGTAGAGCGTAATATGTATGTGTGGGAAAAAAATCACAAGACTATTTCATCTCTACAGGCCTGTTTCATGAGGGGTTTCCTCAATCCTCAGGAGGAAAATCTCCCGAGGATTGAGGAAACCCCTCATGAAACAGGCCTGTAGAGATGAAATAGTCTTGTGATTTTTTTCCCACACATACATATATATATATATATACCGTATTTTTTGGAGTATAAGTCGCACCGGAGTATAAGTCGCACCTGCCGAAAATGCATAATAAAGAAGGAAAAAAACATATATAAGTCGCACTGGAGTATAAGTCGCATTTTTGGGGGAAATGTATTTGATAAAACCCAACACCAAGAATAGACATTTGAAAGGCAATTTAAAATAAATAAAGAATAGTGAACAACAGGCTGAATAAGTGTACGTTATATGACGCATAAATAACCAACTGAGAACGTGCCTGGTATGTTAACGTAACATATTATGGTAAGAGTCATTCAAATAACTATAACATATAGAACACGCTATACGTTTACCAAACAATCTGTCACTCCTAATCGCTAAATCCGATGAAATCTTATACGGCTAGTCTCTTAAGTGAATGAGGTAAATAATATTATTTGATATTTTACGGTAATGTGTTAATAATTTCATACATAAGTCGCTCCTGAGTATAAGTCGCACCCCCGGCCAAACTATAAAAAAACTGCGACTTATAGTCCGAAAAATACGGTACATATATAGCATTCAGTTTGCAAAGGCAAAGGGTAAAAACAGTACGAAAAGATGGCTATGCACTTTGAAATACGAAGAAGTACCGTTGTACGAAAAGTTTTTAAAAAATTAAATAAACACATTCTCATCTCATGTTTTAAAAACTGTTAAGAGATTAATTATTTAAAAAGTAGTTACGAATACTAAATGTCCGATGAGTCAACTGGTCCATTGTCTAAAATGGCAAGGCAATTTCAACCAAGAAAAATATAAAAATAGTTGGTCAATTTAAAAAGTGGTTGATCCAAAGTTGCACAAAAACTGTACAAGAAATTTAGTGATTCGTTGTTCTTAAATTTCCTTGTAAAATGTGCAAAATTTTTAAAAGTGTAAAGAAAAAATTGCTATCAGTTCTTAAAAAGTGTGTTTACAAACAAAAAAGTTTTGAAATACGATAAAGTAAAAGTACATTTCTACGAAAAGTTAGAAGTAATATTTAAAGAATTAAGAAATAAATTAAAATGCATTTTCATGTATAATAACTCAAGGTTTTACAAACTATCAAGCGATTAATGGTTCCAAGATTATTTTTCTTTCAAATTCAAATAATCAACCAATCAATCAATCAAAGTTTATTTATACAGCAAGTATGTATAAATTATGTCAGGGCAAGAAAAAACTCAACCCAATGGGATACAATGAGAAACCTTGGAGGGGACCGCAGTGGTACCCCGGGCGCCCGGTGCAATGGACGTCGAGTGGATCAAGTTAATAATGGGAGAATCCAGTCCATAGTGGGACCAGCAGGAGATCATCTTGAGTGGAGACAGGTCAGCAGTGCAGAGACGTCATCAACTGATGCACAGATGAGTGGTCCACCCCGGGTCCCGACTTTGAACAGCTAGCGCCTCATCTGTGGTCAACTAATAACCTCTCCACGCAGGAGAGGGGGGCAGAGCAAATAAGAGACGACAGATCAACTGGTCTAAAAGGGGGGTCTATGTAAAGCAGGGGTGTCCAAAGTGCGGCCCGGGGGCCATTTGCGGCCCGCAGCTAATTGTTTACCGGCCCGCCACACATTCTGGAAATACTATTGTAAAAATAAAAAAGAACATTAAAAAAAGTGGAATGAGGTGAAATCTAACGAGAAAAAGTTGCAATGTTGACACAAAAGCTGCCATGACGGCTGTTTTTTTTTTCTTTTGTCTTTGTTTATTTTTCTTTTTTTGCCATTGCTCAAAAAAAAAAAAATAATGACAAAAAATTCATGTTATAATGAATTATTTTCAGGGCTCCAATTACTTCAAATATTTCACTTAAAAATGTTTTATGTGGTAAATATTGCATATATTGTGTAGTAGCCATATAAAAACATCAAAGTTTTCTTTGACAAAAGCGCATAAAACAAACAAAATAATAGTTCCAGCATAAAATCGACATATATATCTGAAGTTGATGTCGTAACTTAAGTGTTGAAAGTAAAAGAAAAACCTAATACAAATGTATCACTTAATGAGTGGGGCACCTTTTGGATCCCAAATATATTTAGTGATTTTTTATTTATCTTTTCACTGTGATAACTCAAAAATATGAAATAATTAAAATCAATGGTGTCCTGCATTATTGATCTTTTAGGGCTCTAATTACTAAATACTGCATATTTCAGTTTTACTATAAAAAAAACTAAGTTGTTTTTGACAGCAAAGCCATAAAACATTTTTTTTAATTTGTATTACTTTATATCAACTTGAAGTTGATATAGAGATTTACTGTAAGCGTTAAATAATTAAAAAAAAATAATAATCTGACTTATTTTTAACATTTTAATGACTGAGACCCTTTATGGTCCCCGGGACCACTAAAGGTAAAATAAATAAAAAAATCCATATATTTTGTTATGGTTTGAAAATGAAAAATATCAAAATGGCCCCCACATGCTTTAATTTTTCCGTGTGCGGCCCTCAGTGGAAAAAGTTTGGACACCCCTGATTTAAAGGCTAGTGTAAACAAATGAGTTTTAAGATGGGACTTAAATGCTTCTACTGAGGTAGCATCTCTAACTGTTAGTTAGAGATGCTAAAAAAAAGGCTAGAAATAGTTCTGAATACTAAATACTGAAAGTAACGAAGCGTTAACTAATCAATTGTCTACGATAGCAAGGCAGTCTCAACCAAGAAAAAAAATAGAGATTTCCAAAAGTGTATGTTCTAAAATTGCAAGGTCAAGTACAAAAAGGTTAAATAAAAAATTAAAGTTATGCGTTTCCAAATACGAAAGGTAAACGCTGTACAAAAAGATTGGATCTACTCATTCAAAATTGTACGAAAAGTTAAGTGGTTAATTTTCCAGGTGTTGCTCCCCTTTCACAAATACCAAAAAAAAAAAACATTTTCAGAATTGTTTAGTATTAAACATGTATGAAAAGCCTCCACCTGTGTTATGTAGGTGGGGACAGAAATGGCACAAACAAGCCAAACTGCTTAAATAATGTATTTGTTTGTGATAGTGGTGGACTTTCCTGAATAGTGTTTCCAAGCGTGGTTTGATCCATTGCTCTGTTGTTGATGCAGTAAATTGTCCCACAGGTAATTGTGTTCCTAGCGCTAAACACACACTTTATTAACTTTACACGCTCCTCAAGGAGTGTGTTTGTTGCCGCGCGTCACAGCCAAGATGTATAATCACCAGCTTATAATGCAGCCCTAATGGATTGTATGTCTCCTTTTGTCTCCTCTCCTCAAACGCTGCGACCGGCAGCTCTGACACTTTAATTGCTTTAAACTGCGGATGCATTGTTATTTAATCCATGTCACAGTAGCCGTCTTTGTTACGGCGCCACCGAGGAATGGACTGGCCGCAAATCACAGGAGGGCCTTCTGGCAGGCACGCTTGTCGTTTTGTTTAGTTTAGTTGTTCTCTTTTGAGTGGAGAAAGTCGCTCAGAGAAAGCTAAGAGAAGGGAATATTATTGATTTAGTTAGATTTTTCTCCATTCAGAAACCCTCTTCGACAGTCTCTCATTTTAATTAAAGGAACAATGACGCTGTCTGTTTAATTACGTGCAACTGTAATTAAAAGTACGGCTCCCCCTAGAGTTAGGACTGTAAATCAAATCATTACATATATGTTGAAATTTAACCACGAGACTTGGCCAAAAGTTTGAACACACCTTCTCATTCAATGGGTTTTCTTTATTTTCATGACTATTTACATTGTAGATTGTCACTGAAGGCATCAAAACTATGAATGAACACATGTGGAGTTATGTACTTAACAAAAAAAGGTGAAATAACTGAAAACAAGTTTTATATTCTAGTTTCTTCAAAAAAGCCACCCTTTGCTCTGATTACTGCTTTGCACACTCTTGGCATTATCTCTGTGAGCTTCAAGAGGTAGTCACCTGAAATGGTTTTCACTTCACAGGTGTCATAGTTTTGATGCCTTCAGTGACAATCTACAATGTAAATAGTCATGAAAATAAAGAAAACACTTTGAAATGAGAAGGTGTGTCTAAACTTTTGGCCTGTATGTATGTATGTATATATATATATATATATATATATATATATATGTATGTGTGGGAAAAAATCACAAGACTATTTCATCTCTACAGGCCTGTTTCATGAGGGGTTTTCCTCAACCCTCAGGAGAAATCTCCTGAGGATTCCCACACATACATATTACGCTCTACCACGGTATTGAGCACTATTTTTTTTTTTTTTGGATAATCTAATTAAGACATATATATATATATATATATATATATATATATATATATATATATATATATATATATATATATATATATATATATATATATATATATATATATATATATATATATATATATATACACTACCGTTCAAAAGTTTGGGGTCACATTGAAATGTCCTTATTTTTGAAGGAAAAGCACTGTACTTTTCAATGAAGATAACTTAAAACTAGTCTTGGCTTTAAAGAAATACACTCTATACATTGCTAATGTGGTAAATGACTATTCTAGCTGCAAATGTCTGGTTTTTGGTGCAATATCTACATAGGTGTATAGAGGCCCATTTCCATCAACTATCACTCCAGTGTTCTAATGGTACAATGTGTTTGCTCATTGGCTCAGAAGGCTAATTGATGATTAGAAAACCCTTGTGCAATCATGTTCACACATCTGAAAACAGTTTAGCTCGTTACAGAAGCTACAAAACTGACCTTCCTTTGAGCAGATTGAGTTTCTGGAACATCACATTTGTGGGGTCAATTAAACGCTCAAAATGGCCAGAAAAAGAGAACTTTCATCTGAAACTCGACAGTCTATTCTTGTTCTTAGAAATGAAGGCTATTCCACAAAATTGTTTGGGTGACCCCAAACTTTTGAACGGTAATGTATATGTATGTATGTGTATGTATGTATGAACATATATGTGTGTGTGTGTGTGTGTATATATATATATATATATATATATATATATATATATATATATATATATATATATATATATATATATATATATATATATATATATATATATGTATATATGAAATATTAGTAATTTATCAATAATATTAAACACTGTACAAATAAATAGCAGTAATTCAGCTGAGCTGCTCTATATATTGATTTAAATGAAAATGTATTGACTAAATACAGTTGAGTATTATAATTAACATAGTGTAGTATTTCATATGTAAAACATATAACATATAATTAATATTGTGAAATTAATAAATACTATTAAATGAATACAAGTACATGTTATTAATGTATTTCATAAAAAATGTAAGAAAAACTATTATTACAATATATATTTATTTATTCAGAATATTGAATACAGTACAATTAAAATGTCAGTAATTTATTACTCTAAATTAAATATTAGCAAGGTGGTTTGTGTGTAGTAGCCTATTTGATAATAATAATAGTACTGATTATAATTCCGGGATTAAAGGAGCGAAACATCCGTGAAGGGTGGCTCCCGGCTGATGACCCTGCAGCCAGCACCACATGGCACTGTTGGAGGTGCGTCAGGCAGTAATGCCCTGCAAGTGTTAACTTGTGCTTACATCTAGCCTATTTAATAATAATAATAATACTGATTATAATTATACTACCTTGTTTTGTTTAACAGAACAGTGTTTTATCTGAAAACCTACTTGCAGGTGTTCACATTCGGATGGCGGGAGGACATCCGCGTGGGCGACCCCTTGCACACAAAGAAGGTTTGCTTCGACGCCGTCTCCAACAACAGCCCCGTCACGCTGTACGACTGTCACGGCATGAAGGGCAACCAGCTGTGGCGCTACCGAAAGGTAAACAACACTTTTTATTTTTTACGGTCCATGACACGATATGTAGCACGTACAGTCGTGGTCAAAAGTTTACATACACTTGTAAAGAACATAATGTCATGGCTGTCTTGAGTTTCCAATCATTTCTATAACCTTTAATTTTTTTTGTGATAGAGTGATTGGAGCACATACTTATTTGTCACAAAAAATATTCATGATGTTTGTTTCTTTTATGAATTTATTATGGGTCTACTGAAAATGTGTCCAAATCTGCTGGGTCAAAAGTATAAATACAGCAACATACATTATCAATTTTGGTGATGTGGAAAAGTTGTAATCAAATCAAATTAGCTTCATGGCATGGCCTCTTAACTTCATGTCAGTGATTGTGATTGACGACACCTGTTGACTTCTCTGAGCCCATTTAAATAGGGCTCATGTGATGCAGTCATTAGACTCGGTTACAAACGCGACAATGGGAAAGTCATAGGAACTCAGCACAGATCTGAAAAAGCGAATCATTGACTTGAACAAGTCAGGAAAGTCACTTGGAGCCATTTCAAAACAGCTTAATATGTTTGGAGGAGAAAAGGTGAGGCCTTTAATCCCAGGAACACCAGACCTACCGTCAAGCATGGTGGTGGTAGTATTATGCTCTGGGCCTGTTTTGCTGCCAATGGAACTGGTGCTTTAAAGAGAGTAAATGGGACGATGAAAAAGGAGGATTACCTCCAAATTCTTCAGGACAACTTAAAATCATCACACTGCAAAAACTGAAATCAAAGTAAGATTAAATATCTCAAATAAGGGTAACATTTGCTTATTTTCTGTCTGATAAGATAATTCTTCTCACTAAGCAGATTTTATGTTAGAGTGTTTTACTTGTTTTAAGTGTTTTGGTCCTAAATGATCTCAGTAAGATATTACAGCTTGTTGCTAAAATTTGATGACCTATATTGAGTAAAACATGCTTGAAACTAGAATATCAACTGATGCAAAACTGTGTCATCAACACTTATAAGTATAAAACTACTTTTTTAAAGTAATAATTTCTTACTTCAAGCATGAAAAAAAAAATCATGATGCCGAGTGCTTATCATTATGTCAAGATAATGGCACTAGCATTTACTTAATTTAAGAATATTTTTCCACATATTGAACAAAAAGCTCTCTTCTTTTTTTCTACCAAGAAAAGTGCACCTGTTATTAGTGAGAATATACTTATTTTAAGGTATTTTTGGGTTCATTGAGGTTAGCTAATTTTATTTGTTTTGGAAAGTCTTGACAAGCCGAATTTTCTTGTTCTATTGGCAGATCATTTTGCTTAGTTCAAATAAAATACCCCTAATTTTTGTATTTTTTTCTCTTGTTTTTGAACACTGACTTTTTGCAGTGCGGAGGTTGGGTCTTGGGCGCAGTTGGGTGTTCCAACAGGACAATGACCCCAAACACATGTCAAAAGTGGTAAAGGAATGGCTAAATCAGGCTAGAATTAAGGTTTTAGAATGGCCTTCCCAAAGTCCTGACTTAAATCCCATTGAGAACATGTGGACAATGCTGAAGAAACAAGTCCATGTCAGAAAACCAACACATTTAGCTGAACTGCACCAATTTTGTCAAGAGGAGTGGTCAAAAATTCCACCAGAAGCTTGTGGATGGCTTTCCAAAAGCGCCTTATTGCAGTGAAACTTGCCAAGGGACATGTAACCAAATATTAACATTACTGTATGTATACTTTTGACCCAGCAGATTTGTCAGTAGACCCATAATATATTCATAAAACGACCAAACTTCATGAATGTTTTTTGTGACGAACAAGTATGTGCTCCAATCTAGGGATGTCCCGATCCGATATTTGGATCGGATCGGCCGCCGATATTTGCCAAAAAATGCGTATCTGCAAGGCATGGGAAAATGCCGATCCAGATCCAGTTTTTTTAAAAATGCCGGTCCGTGTTTTCCAACGCACCGATTTAAATAATACATTCCACTTTTCTGCTGCTCCCTAATTTCCGTTCCGCATTTTCCAGCACACCTTCAACACATCCACGGCCATGTGAATTAAAAGTTACCGATAAAAATGTCAGCTGTCTCTGTGCGATATAGAAAATGACTATATCGTGATATTCGAGTATACGTTCTCACGCAGTTGCTTTTAGCTGCGGGCATTACACGACAGGCTCTTCCCACTCCTTCTTGTGTCTGCTTCTCACAGACAGCAAGCGCACCTTCTTACACACGTCACATACTGTCACGTCATACGTCACATACTGTCACGTCATACGTCACATACGTATACGCACTCTCCCAGCAGAGAGGTAGCAGCATGGCTAACGTTAGCTGTGATGCTAGCGTAGCCGTGTGAGCGGTAATAATGAAGGAAGAATTCATTAATTCCCAAGAAAAACAGCAGGGGGTCCATCGTCTGGCGGTGGTTTGGCTTCAAGTGGGAATATGTCGAACAGACAACCGTAATTTGTCAAGTGTGGGGCAAAAGCGTTGCTATAAAAAGTAGCATTACTGCTAATATGAAGAGTGTTTGAAACTCCGCACGTCAACATCTCCATTGTGTATTATTCAAACTCACCTACCGTAATTTCCGGACTATAAGCCGCTACTTTTTCCCCTCGTTTTGGTCCCTGCGGCTTTTTACGACGGTGCAGCTTTTTTACGGCTTTTTTTACGGCTTACGGTAACCAGGGGCGCGCACTACCGAGGATGCGCGAGACCGAGGCAGACATCTGGCGCCACGTAACGAGAGCAAAACAAAGAGTAGGAGAGCGTCAGCGACAGTTTGCGCGAAGGAAGTGTTCATGCAAACACCCTCAATATGGAAAACAAACGGAGAAGTGCATATGATGCTGCTTTTAAGTTAAAGGCAATCGATCTGGCTGTCAAAGAAGGAAATAGAGCTGCTGCACGTACCCTTGACTTGGCTGACGACGCCATTTTGGACCTGTTCTTTTCCGACACCGACGAAGAGGATTTCGGTGGTTTTAGTACGCATGAGGAAGACGATGACACAATGATTAAAGACTGACTACCGGTAATACCGTTGTATTATTTGTACTCTGCACGAATGCTGTTCGCCATGTCAAAGATGTGAAAGTTTGATTGAATGATTGAAAGATTTATTGTTAATAAATGGGACGCTTTGCGTTCCCAAACAGTCATCTCTGTCCCGACAATCCCCTCCGTGGTAGCAGGAACCCCTATATACTACGGTAATTACACATCAAAACGCCTGCGGCTTATAGTCGGGTGCGGCATATATATGGAGCAATCTGTATTTTCCCCTAAATTTAGCTGGTGCGGCTTATAGTCAGGTGCGGCTTATAGTCCGGAAATTACGGGTAATTCAGCTGGATAGTTGTTATCAAGAGTACTAAAACCCTTTTCAACATGAATCTGACAACTAAGTAGGCTAAATAACTTTAAAGGCCTACTGAAACCCACTACTACCGACCACGCAGTCTGATAGTTTATATATCAATGATGAAATCTTAACATTATAACACATGCCAATACGGCCGGGTTAACTTATAAAGTGACATTTTAAATTTGCCGCTAAACTTCCGGTTCGAAACGCCTCTGAGGATGACGTATGCGCGTGACGTGGCCCGGCGAACACGGGTATGCCTTCCACATTGAAGCCAATACGAAAAAGCTCTGTTTTCAATTCATAATTCCACAGTATTCTGGACATCTGTGTTCGTGAATCTGTTGCAATCATGTTCATTGCATTATGGAGAAGGAAGCTGAGCAATGGACGTATTTTTCGAACGTAGTCAGCAACAACAGTACACAGCCGGCGCTTCTTTGTTTACATTCCCGGAAGATGCAGTCAAGATGGAAGAACTCTGATAACAGAGACTCTAACCAGGAGGACTTTTGACTTCGATACACAGACGCCTGTAGAGAACTGGGACAACACAGACTCTTACCAGGATTACTTTGATTTGGATGACAAAGACGCAGACGTGCTACCGTGAGTATGCAGCTTTGGCTTCTAAACATTTGATCGCTTGACCGTATGTGCGCAACTTTTTTTTGCGTATGTACGTAACTTTTTAAAAATATACAAGCTTTATGAACCTTGGGTTAGGTGAACGGTCTTTTGGGCTGAGTGATTGTGTGTGTTGATCAGGTGTTTGAATTGTATTGGCGTGTTCTATGGAGCTAGGAGCTAGCAGAGGAGCTAGGAGCTAGCGTAACAAACACGCAGGTGTTTTTATGCAGGATTAATTTGTGGCATATTAAATATAAGCCTGGTTGTGTTGTGGCTAATAGAGTATATATATGTCTTGTGTTTATTTACTGTTGTAGTCATTCCCAGCTGAATATCAGGTCACCCCCGGCTCTCACAGCATCTTCCCTATCTGAATAGCTTCAACTCCCCACTAGTCCTTCACTTGCACTTTACTCATCCACACATCTTTCATCCTCGCTCAAATTAATGGGGAAATTGTCGCTTTCTCGGTCCGAATCTCTCTCACTTCATGCGGCCATCATTGTAAACAATAGGGAACTTTGCGTATATGTTCAACTGACTACGTCACGCTACTTCCGGTAGGGGCAAGCCTTTTTTTTTATCAGATACCAAAAGTTGCAATCTTTATCGTCGTTGTTCTATACTAAATTCTTTCAGCAAAAATATGGCAATATCGCGAAATGATCAAGTATGACACATAGAATAGATCTGCTATCCCCGTTTAAATTTAAAAAATTCATTTCAGTAGGCCTTTAAACTTTAATACATTCTCGGCCAGTTTCGGCCAGTATCGGTATCGGATCGGAAGTGCAAAAACCTGGATCGGGACATCCCTACTCCAATCACTCTATCACCAAAAAATAAGAGTTGTAGAAATGATCGGAAACTCAAGACAGCCATGACATTATGTTCTTTACAAGTGTACGTCAACTTTTGACCACGACTGTGTGTGCTATTTGGACACAGGCCATCTTTTTTCTACTTCACTACAACCACTTTGTGTCCTTCCTTCCTGTTTGCGTCCTCTTTCAGGACAAGAGCTTGTATCACCCCGTTAGCAACAGCTGCATCGACAGCAACGCCGGCGAGCGCCGCGTCTTCATGAACACGTGCGACCCCGCCTCCGCCAGCCAGCGGTGGCTCTTCGACAAAACCAACGACGACGTGCTGGAGGGCTTCAACCGCCAGGCGGCCGCCTGAGCTGCCACCCGTCCGCCCGGGAAGTTTGACTGATGGGGGGCTTTGGTCCCCGAATGTGCCGACATTCCTGCCTCCTATTTCCATGACTCTTATTTGCAGCCTCTCCTCGCCCGCCGGGTTCCTGATTTGAACACCTCCAGTTTATCTCCATGTCTTCCACCTCACAAATCCTCTCTGTCTCGCCGCCTTCGACAACGCAATCCTGCCACGGGGCTCGGGGGGGGCGGGCGGCGGCGTCTCCGGGTGGTGGTGTCGTCGCCTGTTCTTCCTGGCTGAGCCTAAGTGGTTGTGACACCTGGGTGAAGCCAGGCAGAACCGTTCGAAAAAATCCCCGGGAGGATTGATACCCCCCCCAGCCTCCCACCACCCTCCTGCCTTCGCCTGCAACTTGATATAATCTGCTGTCCATCACTTTCCTCTCCTCCTGTCTGTTTTTAACTTTGGAAAATGTACTTTTTCCAGCTGCTATCGCCTCCTTTCTGGTCTATTTTGCTGCTGCCCTCCTTGCTGGATGGACGGACCAACGAACGCGGGGGGCTCGTTATGGGCGGCGGCGTCCACGCAGCTGACATCACTTTTAGCATATAGCGCCAGCATGGGGGCCCTTACTCCAGGACTAGAGGCGGCGCCCACAATGTTGCTCCCCCGGGGGGAGCTTGGCGTCCCGTAGCAACTTTTATGCACTTGTGATACACTTGAATGAAATCTTAGTGCCTTGTTGAAAATGTTAGGAGTGTGTTTGTGTATCTGTGTATGTATGTGTGTGTGTGTGTTGGACAAATACCCGGATGATTCTAGTCAGTTGGAACTGATTGGACCGTGACCCTGGCCAGGCACCCCAAAGGCACCGCCCACTTCCAAGACGTAAATGAGTGAGTACAACTATTTTAGTAGTAAACCACAACCTTTATTTTGAAGGGATGTCGTGTTTGATTTATCGCCCCCCTACTTTTTCAGTCCCAAGTATGTTTATCCTCCTGAGAACCAGCGTCCGCTAGAGCAGTGTTTTTCAACCTTTTCTGAGCCAAGGCACTTTTTTTTTTTTTTCATTGAAAAGATTCGGAGGCACACCGCCAGCAGAAGACATAAAAAGAAATGAAACTCAGCAGCCGATATTGGCAATAAAAAGTCGTTCTCGCAATTGTTGGATATAAATTCAAACCATAACCAACCATGTATCACTATAGCTCTTGTCTCAAAGTAGGACTTATTTCGGTTTTTTTGGTGTTTTCCTGTGTGTAGTGTTTTAGTTCTTGTCCTGCGCTCCTATTTTGGTGGCTTTTCCTCTTTTGTTGGTATTTTCCTGTAGCGGTTCCATGTCTTCCTTGAGCGCTATTCCCCGCACCTGCTTTGTTTAAGCAATCAAGACTATTTAAAATGTGCGGACGCTATCCTTCTTTGTGGGGACATTGTTGATTGTCATGTCATGTACGGATGTACTTTGTGGACGCTGTCTGCTCCACACGCTGTAAGTCTTTGCTGTCGTCCAGCATTCTGTTTTTGTTTACTTTGCAGCCAGTTCAGTTTTAGCCTCGTTTTGCCTAGCCTTCCCTAAGTTTCAATGTCTTTTCTTAGCGGCACTCGCCTTTTGTTTATTTGTGGTTTAAGCGTTACACACCTTTTTACCTGCATGTAAAAAGGTGTGTTCCCGACATCTACAAAGCAATTAGCTACCTGCTGCCACCTACTGATATGGAAGGGTATTACACGGTTACTTTGCCGATCTCTAGACAGCACCGACACTCAACAACGGCACATTTGTGGATTATAATTACTGGTTTGCAAAAACTATTTTTAACCCAATTAGGTGAAATTACATAATCTCCAACGGCACACCAGACTGTATCTTACGGCACACTAGTGGTTGAAAAACACTGCTCTAGAGTAGACATTTGTAACTCCGGTTTTCCCTTTTGTCAGTTGAATTTACTCCAGTATAGTTTAGTTTATTTTTTTTCTTGTTCAGAGTCGTGTATAAAGAGAGTACGGCCAACCCGGTTTCAGGCGTTCTCCTCAATGATTGGTCAAAAGGCACTTGCGTGACTACAGGGCGCCATGACTGCTACTAACTTTGAGCTGATGCTATGTGTCAGCTGCGCTTCCTCGATGACTTCCTCCTTGTGCTAATACAAATAATAGCAGAAGAAATATAACAGATGTTTTGACGAAAACAGACTATCTTTGAATCTGAGTCAAACTAAAACAATGCTATTTGGTAACAGTAGAAGAGAAAGTCAAACACAAATACACGGAGTAGACATTGAAAGAGTAAAAGAAATAATAATAGATGAGTAATTTGAACTGGAAATCTCTTTTTTTTTTTTAAAAACGTATGGCAAGAAATACGTCAAAAATCCATCCATCCATCCATTTTCTATCATTTCATTTCATTTTTATTTATCTCCTTCATTGATGTGCATCTTTGATAGACAATTATACCACAATTATTCAGTTATACAGTTATCAATGCCTGAGAAGGAGCAGGATGAAGAAAAATCGTATATTTTCCTGCCCCCTTCAACCTAATACGTAGTCTTACTTAATGATTTATAAACCAACAATTACATCCAAATATAACAAAAACAAACAAAAAAAAACACACAAAAAATACACAAGTGCAAAACCTCATGAAGTACAAACCGAACAAAAAAAACAAAAGAAGTAATATACACATCACGGGATGATACAAAACCAGGCAAAAAATAAGTAAAATAATAAATATAAAGCAAAATGTAAACACTTATGGCTGCTCATATGATTTTATTGTTCTGTCTTTATATATTTTTTTCAATTGGAATACATTTGTACAATCTTTTATCTCATTGTAAAGAGAATTCCATAGTTTAACCCCCACCACATTTGTTTTAAAGTTGTCCTTGAATACTGATGTTCGCTTGTCTAAATAAAGCAAAATATGTTCTGGACCAAAAATCCCTCCATATTCTCTACTGCTCACCAGTGTTACCATATCTGAGTTATTGTGCAGAAATATGGGTAAATAAGTACAAAAGTACACCTATTCACTTAAAAAGTTAAATTTAAAGTACCAATGATTGTCACGCACACACTAGGTGTGGTGAAATTAACCTCTGCATTTGACCCGTCCCCTTGTTCCACCCCCTGGGAGGTGAGGGGAGCAGTGAGCAGCAGCGGGTAGCCGTGCCCGGGAATCATTTTGGCATGTTACAAAAAAGAAAGATCAGTTATAACAATACATAACGAGTGACACATACAGTGATTACAAAATACACCACAGTTGACATACTTCACGCAAACGTCACAATTTTCCTGGGAATGTTAGTCCAAAGCTAATGAAGATTTTGGCAAAATGAGGGTAATATTTTTGTTGCGTGTGAGAGTGCACAAAACACTGCAAGAGTGTAACAGCAGAGTGCTTGGCATCAAATACGGCCACAAAATTATACATTCACCAGGTAAAAGCATGTTTTATTGTACGTTTATAAGCTGGAGTATGTTTAGAAGTATATTTAGATGTAATATTTTGTTTTACTTTGTCAAAATGACAGCAGTTGAATGCATTCGGGCACAGCCGCCCACGTCCTTGGTAGCAAACATGGCGCCTATTGTGTAGTTGGCCATACTCTCTTTATACACGACTCTGCCTTTGTTGGGGCGCCCAAAAATATCTTTCTCTGCTGTGGTCCGTATCGGTCGCATCGGTACTCAGTTGTAATACACTTTTCCACCACTGGTGGCAGTAATGACAATATCAAATAAACAGAAAAAGTCTGGCGCTAAAGTCATAGAGAAGTTTCTTAAGCGCAAAAATTATGACTAAAGTGGTGAAGCTGTCTTTTCATTTGCACTTTAAATTTATTGACAGTCATTAATAATTTGGTTTATGTATTTTAGCACAACATAATTGTATATGAAAGACTTATGTCTCTTCTTATGCGGCATATTTGATTAGTACTTATTGTTCTAATGAGCCTGACCTAAGCCGAAGGTTTATGTGTTAATAAATAAATAATAATCTTTGTGATTAAACTGTAAGTAGGTTAGATATAATTATTGAATACGATTGCAATCAAGAGTAAGATTACTAATTCAGTGTTTATATTTGAGTGGGCCCCAGGCCCCTCTGTAGTAGAAACGTTGGGCCCTGAGGTCAACAAGGTTAAGAACCCCTGTTTTAGGCTGCAGGTGACAGTTGAAACATGTCAAGGTAAAAAAGAAAAAAACTCCATGTATGAAAAAGAAAAGTTCACTGCAGAAGGTTCCAGTTCTCAGGAGGATATAATCAAGGGGACTTCTTTATTGGTATTATGCTGTCTTCTTATTTTAGTCTTGTGGTTCTTCTCGTGATCCTTAAATGTGACATTTTAGTGTTTGTTTCTTTTTCATATCTTCATATGCACTTTTGGGTGCGTGTAATCCCATACATCGTGTAATCTTCGGTGGAAACTCCAAAAATGTGTTTTATTTTGTCCAATTAGCCGAAACATCTTCAACTGGTGCTAATTCTAGAGAGGGTTAAATGAACATGTTCAGGCTGCCTGGAACATGAAAATCTTCTAAAGTACAATCAAAGTTTTTTTTATTGTGCCCCTGGTTTTTGTTTGAAAAAAAAAAAAGATTCTCCAAGATCTAATCAGTCCTACCGTATGAAAAATAGGAATGAATCCTATTCTTGTGTTTATGTCATGTGACCAATCCACGTGTAGCCAATGTTGTTTTGTACGTAAATGAAAAATCTCTATTGTCATTTTCTACTGACGTTACAAGTGTAAACGGTTATTTAGATATTTAACAAAGTGTACAATGAAGCTGGAATTGTATGATATTTTTTGCCGAGAATTATAACAAAAGAAAATAAAGGTTTCTATATTTGGATGAAAATTGTTTGTTTGTTTGTTTTTTATATTATGAAACTTAATAGTTTAAGACTTTTTACTGGCAAGTTAATGATTCTCATTAAAAATGAATACAGTTGTAAAAAATGTATAAAACAATTTTATACTTGGATAAAATCCGTACAAAAAGTGTGGATTATTTTTCGATTATTTTTTTTTTGTATATTATTAAACTTTATATTTCAAGTTTGTTTACTGACTAATTTACATGCTTCTCTTAAGAATTAATACAATTGTAAAAATAAATTAAGGTTTCTATGTTGTATAAAACATGCTTATTTATAAAAATGAGTATGTGTGTGTGTATGTATATATATATATATATATATATATATATATATATATATATATATATATATATATATATATATATATATATATATACATAAAAATGTGTGTGTGTATATATACATATATATGGGGCGGTATAGCTCGGTTGGTAGAGCGGCCGTGCCAGCAACTTGAGGGTTCCAGGTTCGATCCCCGCTTCCGCCATCCTAGTCACTGCCGTTGTGTCCTTGGGCAAGACACTTTACCCACCTGCTCCCAGTGCCACCCACACTGGTTTAAATGTAACTTAGATATTGGGTTTCACTATGTAAAGCGCTTTGAGTCACTAGAGAAAAGCGCTATATAAATATAATTCACTTCACTTCACATATATGTATAAATGTATGTATATATTTGTATATATATGTATAAATGTGTAAATATATGTATAAATGTATATATATATGTATAAATGTGTACATATATATTTATATATATATATATATATATATATATATCCATGTGTATATATGTATACATGTGTATATATATATGTATACATGTGTGTATATATATATATACAGTTTATACATATGTGTATATATATATATATATACATATATATGTGTATATACAGTATATATATATATGTGTATATGTATATATGTATACGTATATATATATATATATATCCATACATGTGTATATATTTATATATATATATATATGTATACATGTGTATATATATGTATACATGTGTGTATATATATATACAGTTTATACACATGTGTATATATATATATATATGTATATATGTGTGTATATACAGTATATATATATATATGTGTGTATATATATATATATGTATACATGTATATATATATGTATACATGTATATATATATATATATGTATGTATGTATATATTTATGTATGTATATATGCATATATATATATATATATATATATATATATACACATATACTACGTGTGTGTATATATATACACACACTTATGGTTGTATTAATTTGTTTATATATATATAAAACTAGTAATTTTTTTACTGACAAATTCATGTTCATATCTTGTGAGAATTCATTCCAATTGTAATAAAAAAAATAAGATTTCTATATTTGGATGAAAATCATACAAAAAGTATGCGTTATTTTTTTATATTATGTTTATTTATAGTTCAAAACTTTTTACTGACACGTGCATATGTTTCTTGTGAGAATTTAATACAGTTGTAAAAATATTTATTTTATATGCAGGTCAAGTATAATGACTCTTTTAATCCTCAGATGGTGCATGACCATAATGGAACGCACACTGTATCAGTGCAGTGTCAATACAGTTATGGAACGTACCATACACTCACTTAGGGGTCAAATACCTATTCCTGCTAAATAGATAAGCGGTGTGGAGACACTGTGCTGAAAACATACATGTTTGCCATGAAATATCTTATGATTGTAGATAACCACATCATATCTCACGAGACATCTTTTGGATTGTTTTTATTTTATTTTGCCTTCCTGCACACCAAGTGGATGAAAACACAATTAAGAGTGTCATTGCTCTTCCTAGTGGAGATGTTGGGGAATTACACTTGCAAAACATGACTTAGGGCTGATAACGCTAATGATAAACAATAAAACAAAGTAGCGTCGTAGGCCTAAGTATTCATTAAAAACAAGGCAGAGGTTTTATTTAACAAGTGAATTTATTATTGTTGGCCACTGTAACAGTACAAACTGTTTGAACAGTAACACCGTGTTTGAATATCGGAAAATAAAACACTGTACTTTAATCAAGTGATTGACGTACCACAAGATGCAGCCCGTACTTTAAAGGCCTACTGAAACCCACTACTACCGACCACGCAGTCTGATAGTTTATATATCAATGATGAAATCTTAACATTATAACACATGCCAATACGGCCGGGTTAACTTATAAAGTGACATTTTAAATTTGCCGCTAAACTTCCGGTTCGAAACGCCTCTGAGGATGACGTATGTGCGTGACGTAGACCGGCGAACACGGTATGCCTTCCACATTGAAGCCAATACGAAAAAGCTCTGTTTTCATTTCATAATTCCACAGTATTCTGGACATCTGTGTTCGTGAATCTGTTTCAATCATGTTCATTGCATTATGGAGAAGGAAGCTGAGCAAGCAAAGAAGAAAGTTGTCGGTGCGAAATGGACGTATTTTTTGAACGTAGTCAGCGACAACAGTACAACAGCCGGCGCTTCTTTGTTTACATTCCCGGAAGATGCAGTCAAGATGGAAGAACTCGGATAACAGAGACTCTAACCAGGAGGACTTTTGACTTCGATACACAGACGCCTGTAGAGAACTGGGACAACACAGACTCTTACCAGGATTACTTTGATTTGGATGACAAAGACGCAGACGTGCTACTGTGAGTATGCAGCTTTGGCTTCTAAACATTTGATCGCTTGACCGTATGTGCGCAACTTTTTTTTGCGTATGTACGTAACTTTTTAAAAATATATAAGCTTTATGAACCTTGGGTTAGGTGAACGGTCTTTTGGGCTGAGTGATTGTGTGTGTTGATCAGGTGTTTGAATTGTATTGGCGTGTTCTATGGAGCTAGGAGCTAGCAGAGGAGCTAGGAGCTAGCGTAACAAACACGCAGGTGTTTTTATGCAGGATTAATTTGTGGCATATTAAATATAAGCCTGGTTGTGTTGTGGCTAATAGAGTATATATATGTCTTGTGTTTATTTACTGTTGTAGTCATTCCCAGCTGAATATCAGGTCACCCCCGGCTCTCACAGCATCTTCCCTATCTGAATAGCTTCAACTCCCCACTAGTCCTTCACTTGCACTTTACTCATCCACAAATCTTTCATCCTCGCTCAAATTAATGGGGAAATTGTCGCTTTCTCGGTCCGAATCTCTCTCACTTCATGCGGCCATCATTGTAAACAATAGGGAACTTTGCGTATATGTTCAACTGACTACGTCACGCTACTTCCGGTAGGGGCAAGCCTTTTTTTATCAGATACCAAAAGTTGCAATCTTTATCGTCGTTGTTCTATACTAAATCCTTTCAGCAAAAATATGGCAATATCGCGAAATGATCAAGTATGACACATAGAATAGATCTGCTATCCCCGTTTAAATTTAAAAAATTCATTTCAGTAGGCCTTTAAGAATAACTGATAGATAGATAGTACTTTATTGATTCCTTCAGGAGATTTAGGGGGGAAAAGTACTGTTACTGACAAAAAATGTACAGTCAATTTTTTGTAATGCGTATTACCGCCTTGAGAACGTTAGCGGATGACAACATGTCGACATCTATCGGAAGTCTCGTTAATATGACAGAAATATTTCAATGTTTTTCGAGTTGTTTGCAGACGGTGATGACGGAGCACCAGCTGCACGGCGAGGCAGCTCATTCCAGTCGGCGTGGCGCCAGCGGTGGCGAGTTGCTTTCTAATTCCCTTTTCTTGTCATTTCTTATTACCAGTTTCCTATGGACTTTAATCCCGAGTGGCACACAAACACACGTTCTACCGCCAAAGTGATAAGTCCTCTAATTGCTTTCTTTGCCGAACGAAAGCGCCTTTTTCCAAAGGTGTCAGGTGACGGCGTCGCCGACTTAACGTGTGGCTGAAGTGATGCGGCCTTAAAGAGAGACTCCCGAATATCCCCTTCCGTCCCTTCCGTCTCGTCCTTAAGCTCGTCAAAGAAGGACCGAGAGAAAAGTAGCTTTTAGCGAAAACGCCATCCAAGAGTACTCGCTTCGCTTCTCGTATTCAACTGTCCGATGTTTTTTTTTGTGCTCAGTACACAGATTACCTTTTTTTGAGTGTGTTTCTAAATTTCGGACATTTTTTTTCATCAGAGTTGCATTTTAGCGACAGGTGGCGGTCATGTAAACATAGGGGCGGAGCTATGATTACGAACTAATTGAAAGATTACCGTCAATGAACAAAATATCTGGTTAGTCACGACTTTGCCCCGATGCACCTGGACTGTAATGGCAAAATGATGAAATCAGACCTTATTCGGATCTCATTAAAATGTATTCAGTAATTTCTTGTCAATTTGGCAAATTTTGAAGTGATTGTAACTATCCATCCATCCGTCCATTTTCTACCGCTTGTCCCGTTCGGGGCCGTGGGGGGTGCTGGAGCCTAGCTCAGCTGCATGTGGGCGGAAGGCGGGGTACACCCTGGACAAGTCGCCTGCTCATCACAGGGCCAACACAGATCATACTTGCCAACTTTGAGACCTCCGAATTCGGGAGATGTGAGGAGGGGGGGGGGGGGGTTTGTTGGTAGCGGGGGTGTATATTGTAGCCCGGAAGAGTTAGGGATGCAAGGGATTCCGGGTATTTGTTCTGTTGTGTTTATGTTGTGTTACGGTGCGGATGTTCTCCCGAAATGGGTTTGTCATTCTTGTTTGGTGTGGGTTCACAGTGTGGCGCATATTTGTAACAGTGTTAAAGTTGTTTATATGTCCACCCTCAGTGTGACCTGTATGGCTGTTGATCCTAGTATGTCTCGCAGTCACTTGTGTCTGTAGAAGCCGCACACAACATGTGGCTGGGCCAGCACGCTGTTTGTATGGAGAAAAAAGCGGACGCGACGACAGGTTGTAGAGGACGCTAAAGGCAGTGCCATCACGGCACGCCCTCAATATTGTTGTCCGGGTGAAAATCGGGAGAAATTCGGGAGAATGGTTGTCCCGGGAGATTTTCGGGAGGGGCACTGAAATCTGGGAGTTTCCCGGAAAAATCGGGAGGGTTGGCAAGTTTGACACAGATAGACAGACAACATTCACACACTAAGGTCAATTTAGTGTTACCAATCAACCTATCCCGAGGTGCATGTCTTTGGAGTTGGGAGGAAGCCGGAGTACCCGGAGGGAACCCACGCAGTCACGGGGAGAACATGCAAACTCCACACAGAAAGATCCCGAGCGCAGGATCGTACGTGGACGAAATTGGCTAATTTGTTAAAGAAAATATATTCTGACCTTTTTCGGACCTCACTAAAAATTGTAGGTACTGTAACTTTTTTGATGTTGTGAGTCCCCGCCCCCCTGTATATTTTTACAGGTTCACAAGCCCATAGATTTAGCCTCCTCACATCAGACCAATGAAATTGGCGAATGGGTCACGGTGGACCAATTTACAGTTTTTGTTCACAAAACCGTCATGGAGAACAAACGATGAAATGCACACAGTGCAGCCCCAAAGCCCGAGACTTTGTACAAAATAAAATGTGTCCAAAAATGTGCCTTATATTTAGGTGCGCTCTATAACCCGACAATCTCTCCTCACATTTGGCAAATTGGAAATAAGGCCCCGGTTATCCAGGGTAAATCCCACCTAACCTTATCCGTGTCCACACACAACAATGCCACCGTTTAAGACCCAACGTCCAACCCCCTGTCCGCTGGCGCAACGCGACCTAATACGCGTGCACGGAAAATGCGCACGTCATAGTTACTTTGTGTGCAAGTTCTTAAATTGAACTTATCTGAACAATATCCAGTGTTGTGGTATTTCAATTAACTGGAGTCCAGTGTGCTGTGGTGCACTATTGTAGTGAATCACACCTGAGCCATCATAAATTAATCAAATATTTAATGGACTCGTGAAAGTAAACAATGTGTTAAAGAACATTTTACGTCAATCAATCTAGGGATCTAGATATCTGGTCAGGACACGCCTCACTCTTTTGCTTCACCTTCATTGTCCATTAGTTTTTGGTGACTTTATATACTCTGGACCTAGACGTTGAGTCCGCGTCATACATGGCGGACAATAACTGATACAGTCTGCTTTGCCAGTCCAAAATAATTCGCAATTTTCCGTAGTTAGTCTTCCCTCGACGAAAGGGTAATACAAAGCACACGCTGCCTTTGTTATCACATCCACGGTAGCCCGCATTCTCATTGTCTCTCCTTCGACAAATGGACAAAGTTTTTCAATAACTAGAATTACAGCTGACCTGGACATTGGAAAGTTCTTTTGTCGCCTGAGAAGTGTTGTATCCCAAATAGCTGCAATCGCTTTCTCTTAAAGGCCTACTGAAATGAAATTTTCTTATTTAAACAGGGATAGCAGGTCCATTCTATGTGTCATACTTGATCATTTCGCGATATTGCCATATTTTTGCTGAAAGGATTTAGTAGAGAACATCGACGATAAAGTTCGCAACTTTTGGTCGCTGATAAAAAAGCCTTGCCTGTACCGGAAGTAGCGTGACGTCACAGGTTGTGGAGCTCCTCACATCTGCACATTGTTTACAATCATTCCCACCAGCAGCGAGAGCGATTCGGACCGAGAAAGCAACGATTACCCCATTAATTTGAGCGAGGATGAAAGATTCGTGGATGAGGAAAGTGAGAGTGAAGGATTAGAGGGCAGTGGAAGCGATTCAGATAGGGAAGATGCTGTGAGAGGCGGGTGGGACCTGATATTCAGCTGGGAATGACTAAAACAGTAAATAAACACAAGACATATATATACTCTATTAGCCACAACACAACCAGGCTTATATTTAATATGCCACAAATTAATCCGCATAACAAACACCTCCCCCCTCCCGTCCATATAACCCACCAATACAAATCAAACACCCGCACAACACACTAAATCCCACAGCCCAAAGTACCGTTCACCTCCCCAAAGTTCATACAGCACATATATTTCCCCAAAGTTACGTACGTGACATGCACATAGCGGCACGCACGTACGGGCAAGCAATCAAATGTTTGGAAGCCGCAGCTGGTACTCACGGTAGCGCGTCTGCTATCCAACTCAAAGTCCTCCTGGTAAGAGTCCAGCCGGCCGCTAATACACCGCTTCCCACCTACAGCTTTCTTCTTTGCTGTCTTCATTGTTCATTAAACAAATTGCAAAAGATTCACCAACACAGATTTCCAGAATACTGTGGAATTTTGCGATGAAAACAGACGACTTAATAGCTGGCCACAATGGTGTCCCAATATGTCCGCACAATCCGTGACGTCACGCGCAAACGTCATCACACCGAGACGTTTTCAGCAGAATATTTCGCGGGAAATTTAAAATTGCACTTTATTAATCTAACCCGGCCGTATTGGCATGTGTTGCAATGTTAAGATTTCACCATTGATGTATAAACTATCAGACTGTGTGGTCGGTAGTAGAGGGTTTCAGTAGGCCTTTAAACGCTGGTTTAGTGTGGCTGAAACGGGGCTTAGGCTAAATAATTATTGGTTTAAGGGGTTATCCGGCTTAGTGTAGACATGGCCTAAGTCTGTTGTCGGTGATTACAAGTCGCAGTCCTAAAAATGGCTTTTTCCTTGGCATTTTTCCTTGATGCTCGACTTACCGTTTCTGATTTCTGGCCCAGGCTGCTTGTCTTCCTCTCAGGCGTAGCCTTCTCTCATTAGCATGCAGACATTCACCCCTCAGTCCGCCGCGTCCGTCCACTAATGGCTAAAACTTTATCCCGACTACTGTTTTAACCAACCGGGATGATGATGAATGCTGTTGTCATGCCGCCCGTTCAGCCGTCGTCCGAACAAGAGGAATCAATGCGAAATCGCCGGAGACTCATCCTTATATGCCGGTGTCGCCAGCATCACAATGGGCCACATTCATCAGTCAGGACCTGACACAAGAAATCTATTCGCCATCAGTATTTCGCGGAGCGGGAAGCTTCCGAAAATGAATCACCCGACCTTTCGTTCGAGAGGAAACCGGGAGACATTTACGTCGTGCCGTGAAAGGTCACCAGGGGTCAGACAAGGATCAATGTTTGAATGCATGATTGTCGCAGCTACGTTAACTTTGTAACCATAGAAACTACACAAACTCCAGTCTTCCTTTGGACAAGTTATTTTTATAGTTTTGATGCCGTGTAAATGAGCTTGTTTGCACACTTTCATTGTAAATATTCATATATTTATACACCTTTTACTTTCTTTTGCAAACGTCACTACCTTTTTAATGTTAATGTCCATCTTTATACGGATAATGACATGGATTCTTACATGTGGACGCTTGAATTTCCTTCAATCAATCAATCAATCAAAGTTGATTTATATAGCCCTTAAAGGCCTACTGATATGATTTTTTTTAATTTAAACGGGGATAGCAGATCTATTCTATGTGTCATACTTGATCATTTCGCGATATTGCCATATTTTTGCTGAAAGGATTTAGTATAGAACAACGACGATAAAGATTGCAACTTTTGGTATCTGATAAAAAAAAAAGGCTTGCCCCTACCGGAAGTAGCGTGACGTAGTCAGTTGAACATATACGCAAAGTTCCCTATTGTTTACAATGATGGCCGCATGAAGTGAGAGAGATTCGGACCGAGAAAGCGACAATTTCCCCATTAATTTGAGCGAGGATGAAAGATGTGTGGATGAGTAAAGTGCAAGTGAAGGACTAGTGGGGAGTTGAAGCTATTCAGATAGGGAAGATGCTGTGAGAGCCGGGGGTGACCTGATATTCAGCTGGGAATGACTACAACAGTAAATAAACACAAGACATATATATACTCTATTAGCCACAACACAACCAGGCTTATATTTAATATGCCACAAATTAATCCTGCATAAAAACACCTGCGTGTTTGTTATGCTAGCTCCTAGCTCCTATGCTAGCTCCTAGCTCCATAGAACACGCCAATACAATTCAAACACCTGATCAACACACACAATCACTCAGCCCAAAAGACCGTTCACCTAACCCAAGGTTCATAAAGCTTATATATTTTAAAAAAGTTACGTACATACGCAAAAAAAAGTTGCGCACATACGGTCAAGCGATCAAATGTTTAGAAGCCAAAGCTGCATACTCACAGTAGCACGTCTGCGTCTTTGTCATCCAAATCAAAGTAATCCTGGTAAGAGTCTGTGTTGTCCCAGTTCTCTACAGGCGTCTGTGTATCGAAGTCAAAAGTCCTCCTGGTTAGAGCCTCTGTTATCCGAGTTCTTCCATCTTGACTGCATCTTTCGGGAATGTAAACAAAGAAGCGCCGGCTGTGTACTGTTGTTGCTGACTACGTTCGAAAAATACGTCCATTTCGCACCGACAACTTTCTTCTTTGCTTGCTCAGCTTCCTTCTCCATAATGCAATGAACATGATTGCAACAGATTCACGAACACAGATGTCCAGAATACTGTGGAATTATGAAATGAAAACAGAGCTTTTTCGTATTGGCTTCAATGTGGAACGCATACCCGTGTTCGCCGGGCTACGTCACGCGCATACGTCATCCTCAGAGGCGTTTCGAACCGGAAGTTTAGCGGCAAATTTAAAATGTCACTTTATAACAGGGGTGGGCAATTAATTTTTACCGGGGGCCGCATGAGCTACCCGAGCACTGCTGGAGGGCCACATCGACAATATTTCAATTAAATTTTGCTCAATATTATTTTTGATATATACCGTAAGATAAATAATAATAATAATAATAATAGTAATACTTCAACATAGTGTATGTAACAGCATTCCATGACTAATATATATAAATTAACATTAATAATAAATGACAGTAAAATAAGCACACGTATGACTGAGGAGTCATAGTGTAACTTTGTGTGGTGTTTGAGTTGTCCGACTTTTTGTGTGGCCTTAAACGCACCAGTGGTTTAGTGCTATGCGTGTTGGTGACAGATGACAAGTTGGTTTTGGCCTGGTTTGTACGGCAGAAAATTACTAGTTTTTCGAGATAGAATTGTTTTACTCATGTTTTTGGTGTGGTTATGTCCGAATATAAACAGTTTTGTTCAATAAAGTGATCGATATAATTCCTGTCCTCGAAGCATCTCGATAGACGTTACAATAATTGAACGGTGTTCAATTGAACGGTCTTGACGAACACCATTGGGGCCGCTTGTTGTCACTGTCACTCAAAGTTGCATTGCAAAATTCCATAGAATAAATATGTTTATTTTGTTTAGAATTCAGATGGGATTTGATTTGGTGCGCGGCATATATACTTGCTGCGCGCAGCGGACGCTTGAGCAGTGCGCAATTGCGCAGGCACGCACCTTAGGTGAGGGGACGTTGCTTTGCAGTTCATGTGTTGTTGAAAACACGGCATTCCTCATCAACTTTTCTCTTTTTAGCGTCTCGGGTGTAAACCGTGCATCACTTGTCGCATGTGCACCTTCACTCGCAGGTTACACACGGACACACGCCCATAAATAATACTTTTCAAAATAAAAGCAGCACAGTTGTATTGCGCGCAGGACATAGATGTTTTTTCAACTTTATTTTGTAATTGCAGTTCACATTCACTCACAATCACGCATACGTCCACACGGAAGTAATAAAAATAACGATTTTCAAAACAAAAGCAGCACCGTTGTATTGCACACTCGACATAGATACTTTTTAAAATTTATTTTGTAATTTATAATTGGCCTCACGAGGGCCGGACAGGGACGCACAAAGGGCCGGATGCGGCCCGCGGGCCGCAGAATGCCCAGGTCTGCTTTATAAGTTAACCCGGCCGTATTGGCATGTGTTATAATGTTAAGATTTCATCATTGATATATAAACTATCAGACTGCGTGGTCGGTAGTAGTGGGTTTCAGTAGGCCTTTAATCACAAGTGTCTCAAAGGGCTGCACAAGCCACAACGACATCCTCGGCTCGGATCCCACATCAGGGCAAGAAAAAAACTCAACCCAATGGGATCCAATGAGAAACCTTGGAGGGGACCGCAGATGTGGGGCCCCCCCCTGGGCGACAATGGACATCGAGTGGATATAGTTAATAGTGTGAGAGTCCAGTCCATAGTGGGGGCAGCAGGGGATCATCTTGAGTGGAGACGTCCCCAACTGATGCACAGATGAGTGGTCCACCCCGGGTCCCGACTTTGAACAGCTAGCGCCTCATCTGTGGTCACCTACTAACCTCTCGACACAGTAGAGGGGGGGCAGAGCAGAAAAAAGACGGCAGATCAACTGGTCTAAAAGGGGGGTCTATTTAGAGGCCAGCGTAATCATTCAGGGTTTATCTACAAAGTATCTATTTGTTTATTTGTGAATTAGTTTTTTGATGAGCTAGCTCAATTGTTTGTCGGTTCCTTCATTGGTGTTTTTTTGTGTCATGCTTGGGTTGTTTTGTTTGGTTACATAAATGTTTCTTGTTTAGTAGTGATAACTGTTGTTTTAATTAAAACAGTGATTTCCCATTTTGCTACGATAAACGCCCAATTGACAACAGTCATAGCGCCACTAGTTAGCATTTGGATGTAGATCAAAATGACAGCCCATGTAACAAAAATACTTATTTTCAACCTAGTGGCCATTAAAGGAACTGCAGCCAGCTGAGTATAGTTCCATTCCTTTGACATTGTTGTTAAAGGTTAAAGGTTAAAGTACCAATGATTGTCACACACACACTAGGTGTGGTGAAATTCGTCCTCTGCATTTGACCCATCCCCTTGTTCACCCCCTGGGAGGTGAGGGGAGCAGTGGGCAGCAGCGGTGCCGCGCCTGGGAATCATTTTTGGTGATTTAACCCCCAATTCCAACCCTTGATGCTGAGTGCCAAGCAGGGAGGTAATGGGTCCCATTTTTATAGTCTTTGGTATGACTCGGCCGGGGTTTGAACTCACAACCTACCGATCTCAGGGCGGACACTCTAACCACTAGGCCACTGAGTAGGTGTTTTCTGACAATAAATGTGGACATACTGTACAAGCTTCTTGTTTCACTTCCTAAGGATCACGGATGCTACACAGCTTCATGATCCTTTTCCTCTCATGACAGTGATGAGTTCACTGACAGCTCTGTCAGTCAGTCGTACTAGCGCTGCCCTAGCTGTGTGAAAATAGTGTCGTCAAATCAGTCACCCTAGGGCCGGCAATTTGTCACATCTAATTGGATCATCTGAGGGAAAATATGACCACCTCATGCAGGCTGGACTCAGGATGACACAGGAAGACAGCGGTCATATGAAGAAGCAATGTCCTTGAATGGTTAGATATTGTAGCTGCTGTTGTGTTGTTCCTTTGGATTGTTAGTTATCTCATCTTGTTGGTTTGTTTGATTGCTGCTTTCATCATTGGTGGGCTATTTGTTTTGTTGGTTGGTTGGTTCTTTGGTTGTTTTGAGCGTTGGTTAGTTGGTTTTTATGTTTGTTCTGTTTTTGGTTATTTTGTGTGTTGATTGTTCATTGGTTAATTTGTAGGAATGTTTGTTATTTGGTTGGTTGGTTGGTGTGATCATAAGTTATTTGGTTGATTTGTTGTTTTTTATGTTTGTGGTTCGTTTGTGTGTTGATTGTTCATTTGTTGATTTTTAGGAATGTTTGTTGGTTGGTTGGTTTGATCATAGGTTATTTGTTTGGTTGGTTTTATTGTTGGTTATTTGTTTAGTTGGCTGGTTGTTTTTTATGTTTGTCCTGTTTTTAGTTATTTTGTGTGTTGATTGTTCATTGGTTGATTTGTAGGAACGTTTGTTAGTTGGTTGGTTGGTGGTTGGTTGGTGGTTTGGTTTGACCATAGGTTATTTGGTTGGTTGGTCTGTTGGTTGTTTTTTTATGTTTGTTGCGTTTGTGGTTTTTTTGTGTGTTGATTGTTCATTGGTTGATTTTTAGGAACGTTTGTTGGTTGGTTGGTTTGATCATAGGTTATTTGTTTGGTTGGTTGGTTGGTTCTTTGGTTGTTTTGAGCGTTAGTTATTTGGTTAGTTGTTTTTTATGTTTGTTCTGTTTTTGGTTCTTTTGTGTGTTGATTGTTCATTGGTTAATTTGTAGGAGCATTTGTTATTTGGTTGGTAGGTAGGTTGGTTGTTTGGTGTAATCATAGGTTATTTGGTTGATTTGTTGTTTTTTATGTTTGTGGTTCATTTGTGGATTTTTAGGAATGTTTGTTGGTTGGTTGATTTGATCATGGTTATTTGTTTGGTTAGTTGGTTTTATTGTTGGTTATTTGTTTAGTTGGCTGGTTGTTTTTTATGTTTGTTCTGTTTTTAGTTATTTTGTGTGTTGATTGTTCATAGGTTGATTTGTAGGAACGTTTTTTAGTTGGTTGGTTGGTGGTTTGGTTTGACCATAGGTTATTTGGTTGGTTGGTCTGTTGGTTGTTTTTTAAGTTTGTTGTGTTTGTGGTTCTTTTGTGTGTTGATTGTTCATTGGTTGATTTTTAGAAACTTTCGTTGGTTGGTTGGTTTGATCAAAGGTTGGTTGGTTGGTTGGTTGGTTTTTTGTTGGTTATTTGTTTAGTTTGTTGGTTGTTTTGTATGTTTGTTCTGTTTTTGGTTCTTTTGTGTGTTGATTGTTAATTGGATGATTTGTACGAACGTTTGTTGGTTGGTTGGCTGGTGGTTGGTTGGTTGTTTAGTTTGATCATAGGTTATTTGTTTGGTTGGTTGGTTGTTTTTATGTTTGTTCTGTTTTTAGTTATTTTGTGTGTTGATTGTTCATTGGTTGATTTGTAGGAACGTTTGTTAGTTGGTTGGTTGGTGGTTGGTTGGTGGTTTGGTTTGACCATAGGTTATTTGGTTGGTTGGTCTGTTGGTTGTTTTTTTATGTTTGTTGTGTTTGTGTTTTTTTTGTGTGTTGATTGTTCATTGGTTGATTTTTAGGAACGTTTGTTGGTTGGTTGGTTTGATCATAGGTTATTTGTTTGGTTGGTTGGTTGGTGCTTTGGTTGTTTTGAGCGTTAGTTATTTGGTTAGTTATTTTTTATGTTTGTTCTGTTTTTGGTTCTTTTGTGTGTTGATTGTTCATTGGTTAATTTGTAGGTGCATTTGTTATTTGGTTGGTAGGTAGGTTGGTTGTTTGGTGTGATCATAGGTTATTTGGTTGATTTGTTGTTTTTTTATGTTTGTGGTTCATTTGTTGATTTTTAGGAATGTTTGTTGGTTGGTTGGTTTGATCATAGGTTATTTGTTTGGTTGGTTGGTTTGGTTGGTTTTATTGTTGGTTATTTGTTTAGTTGGCTGGTTGTTTTTTATGTTTGTTCTGTTTTTAGTTATTTTGTGTGTTGATTGTTCATTGGTTGATTTGTAGGAATGTTTGTTAGTTGGTTGGTTGGTGGTTGGTTGGTGGTTTGGTTTGACCATAGGTTATTTGGTTGGTTGGTCTGTTGGTTGTTTTTTATGTTTGTTGTGTTTGTGGTTCTTTTGTGTGTTGATTGTTCATTGGTTGATTTTTAGAAACGTTTGTTGGTTGGTTGGTTGGTTGGTTGGTTGGTTGGTTGGTTGGTTGGTTTGATCATAGGTTATTTGTTTGGTTGGTTGGTTGGTTTTATTGTTGGTTATTTGTTTAGTTTGTTGGTTGTTTTTTATGTTTGTTCTGTTTTTGGTTCTTTTGTGTGTTGATTGTTAATTAATTGATTTGTACGAACGTTTGTTGGTTGCTTGGTTGGTGGTTGGTTGGTTGTTTAGATTGATCATAGGCTCTTTGTTTGGTTAGTTGGTTGGTTGGTTGGTTGGTTGTGTTTTATGTTTATTCTGTTTCTGGTTCTTGTGTGTGTTGATTGTTCATTGGTTGATTTTTAGAAACTTTTGTTGGTTGGTTGGTTGGTTTGATCATAGGTTGTTTGGTTGGTTGGTTTTTTGTTGGTTATTTGTTTAGTTTGTTGGTTGTTTTGTATGTTTGTTCTGTTTTTGGTTCTTTTGTGTGTTGATTGTTAATTGGTTGATTTGTACGAACGCTTGTTGGTTGGTTGGCTGGTGGTTGGTTGGTTGTTTAGTTTGATCATAGGTTATTTGTTTGGTTGGTTGGTTGTTTTTATGTTTGTTCTGTTTTTAGTTATTTTGTGTGTTGATTGTTCATTGGTTGATTTGTAGGAACGTTTGTTAGTTGGTTGGTTGGTGGTTGGTTGGTGGTTTGGTTTGACCATAGGTTATTTGGTTGGTTGGTCTGTTGGTTGTTTTTTTATGTTTGTTGTGTTTGTGGTTTGGTTGGTTGGTGGTTGGTTGGTTGGTTGTTTAGATTGATCATAGGCTATTTGTTTGGTTAGTTGGTTGGTTGGTTGGTTGGTTGGTTGGTTGGTTGGTTGGTTGGTTGGTTGGTTGTGTTTTATGTTTATTCTGTTTCTGGTTCTTGTGTGTGTCGATTGTTCATTGGTTGATTTTTAGGAACATTTGTTGGTTGGTTGGATTGATCATAGGTTATTTGTTTGGTTGGTTGGTTTGTTAGTTTTATTGTTGGTTATTTGTTTAGTTGGTTGTTGTTTTTTTAATGTTTGTTCTGTTTTTGGTTATTTTGTGTGTTGATTGTTCATTAGTTGATTTGTAGGAATGTTTGTTAGTTGGTTGGTAGGTAGGTTCGTTATTTGATTGTTTAGGTCCTCATTGGTTGGTTATTTAATTAATTTGTTAGTAAATTTGTTGGTACATTAGTTTGTCGGTAGGTAAGTTGACTTCTTTTGTTTGCTTGTTTATTTGTACGTTGGGTGATGGTGTTTCTCTCTAATTGGTTTGTTCATTGTTGGTGCGTTAGTATTTTGGTAGGTGGGTTTTTTGTTTTGTTGGTTTATTCATTAGTTTGTTAATTGATTAGTTAGTTTTTGGTTGTTGCATCGTTTTGTTTGTGTGTCAGATAGTTAATTTATTGGTTGGTTGGTTAGTGTAGCTGTTCATTCATTTGTCCGTTTTTTGTTATGTACAATGGATGGTTTGTTGGACCATTCATTCGTTCATGGCCCAGTTAAGGGTTGAATTTCCCATTCAGTGAAAATGTGAACTCCCGGTGCCAGTCAAAGCTTTAAAGTCCCTCACAGATCCATCTTCCCAGCGTGCTGAGAGTCAGTAGAGCGCTGGGATCAAGACAAAAAAAGAAAAAAGCATATGTCTCAATCGGATTGATAGACTTGTCTCCGTCAGAGAGGTGCGCTGCGGGAGGACCGAGGAGGTTACCAAAGTGCAAACACTCACACAGCGGGAGTTTTTTTTCATCGGTCTCACCATATTTTATTCATTTTAGTCAAGTGATGCAGGCCTCCATGTGACCTTGCGAGGAAGTAATTTTTTTCAGTTGGCACGAACACATCAAAGTCACCGCCTTCTTACTGAAACGTCACAAGATGATTCAGAATAATAATAAAGAAGATTTCAGACTTTGTTTTAGATCCCAACACTTCTAAGCGTGAGAATCAAACGAGTGATTGGTTTGATCACGCAGCGCTAATTATTCATACTTGTCGTTGTATCCTTTCTCTCCAACCTCGGAAATAGTCAAGTTTAGGAGCTGTGGGAGTAAATGGATAGACCAAAAATAGTTTGCTGTCTGTGTAAAATAATTTTCATCAAGGCCCTTTTATTCCGATATGTTTCCAACTAGTTTGCAGATTTTTTGACAAAGGCAACGTCAAAAATACCATGGCTAACTTTGGAACTAGTGGGACTTCTAAAGTCCAATGAAATTCAGACTACACTTTCTTGTTAAAATCCTGTCTCGAAAGCTTTGAAGTTCGAGGTGGTGCCAACGTACAGTAAGACTTTAGCGTAACTCAGCTCCGTGCTGAGTGAGCGTGTTTTGTTTATGCATCGACTTTTACGTGTTGTTTTTGTTTTTTTGCATTCCAACAGGAAAAGAACGTAGAAAAATAATGTCCAAAGTTTCAATGTAACTTTTATTTCACCACACACGTATAATGCATTACTGTAGTTAGCGTCCTTTGCACTTATTTGACAGCAAAATTAAACTGTAATGCGAATCAGCTTTGCATTACGTCTTACAACATTTATCATGCACTAGTTTTACGACTTCCGTTTATGATCATATTGTCGTTTTCTGGCAAAACATGTATCTTCAGTTTTTTGGTTTGTTTAGGTTTTTTTTTTTTTATATCTGGCGTTTTTAAAGATGATCCACTGAATCAGAGTAACTAAATAACAATATCCCTCATTTATCGCTGTTTATTGGTTCAGACCATGAATTTCCATGAAATAGGAATTATTAATTATCAATTGAATATTTTCAAAGCTACAGCATAAAAATCCTGTTTGCGACCTTTTTAAATAGTTTTTCTTTTTTTTTTTACTTTGAGTGATATGACCCACATAGTCACCTTTCAATTTATTTAACCATCAGGGGACACAAGCTAACTTTTTTGTCTTTTCAGTAAATGTTTGCTGTATTTTGGCCGTGATGTTTCCTAAGAGGGTTTTTTTCATGTAAAATGTTTTCACTTCAATTTTCAATTCTTTCACGGGTGTACGATACACTGGCAGCTACTAGACAACACCCCAAAGCCAAACAGGACATACAGTTCCTTCATTTTATAAAGGATTCATGTTTTATTTTAGTTGTAAAAATCTCTGAATCAACTTCAGCCCTAAAAAACAATACCTATACCTTTTACCTATTTTTAACTTTTGAAGGCCCTTTAAATAAATTATTAGTATAAATTTGCATAACATGAATTCTTTTACTAATTTACACCTGTGAAATTATCTCATGGAGAGGCCTTCAAAGGAGTAAAACAAATGTTCTTGACTGAAGTTTAATAAGAAATTTGAGCAAAAAAGTAAACAAAAAAAAAAATATATATATATATATATATATATATATATATATATATATATATATATATATATATATATATATATATATATATATATATATATATGTATATATATTATGGTTATATATGTATGTATGTGTATATATATATATTATATATGTATGTCTATACTTGTATGTATATATATGTATGTGTATATGTATATAAATATATATATGTAAATGTATACATGTATTTATATGTATATATGTTTTTACACCCTTCAACAACTTAAGTAATTATATGTCTTGTTTGAATTTGAAGATAATTAAAATCCATTGTCTTTAGAGTAATGTCCAATAATCCAATATAGTCGACGTAACAACAGTGATACAATAGTACATACACTGAACTAAATCGCAAAATGGACAACATCTCGGAGAACCTTTCTGCTCTGCGAAATTATGATCCGTTTGAGGACCAGGAACGGACAATTAGCGTAGACAACCATCGTAATCTGCATTTCGGCATAGCAAAACATGCAATATAACTTGAATTTTTTAGCCTTGTACTTTTTAATGCTGAGTAAAACCCATGAAACAAATCCCATGTTGTCTTTCAATACAGCTTTTCGCCACTGGGGGCAGAAGTGAGTCTTTCACTGTAGGGTTTCTCGCCGCCTCCTGCTGGTGTCAATGGAGCATTACACAGTACCGGTGATTAAAGACGACCTGCAGTGGGGAAAGTCTGAAAAATAGTCTATTTTTATCGCCGGGTCTCTGAGGTGATGAACGTCCAATCCTGGCAGCTGAGGCGGCGCCATCATTTAAACCCGCCGATGTGAACGTCTGGGCTGCCAGCTGCTCCCCCCAAACTGATAAATACGCTGCCGTGCAGGACGCAAACCTTCATTATCACCGATTGTGTTGTTTCCGGGGTTTCGGTGCTTATCATTAAGTACACCCGCACCTTTGAATTAATACAAGAAACCTCCCTTTTTTTTTTTTTGTCTCAGCGCGAAGGTGTGATGAATTACAGCTAGCACGTAGCCTAAGCGCCACTGTAATGTGCTCGTAAATCTGGCGACAGGAGTACGGCGGCGATAAAGAGATGAAGAGTAACAGCTATAACTTTTTAACTTGCTGGAATAACTCAGCCCGAAGACACGTTTAAATTGTGTTTTTCTTCTTCCGCTGCGAGAAAAAAAAATAATGAGCCACAGCTGGATTGGATTGCAGCGAGGGCACGTTGATCAGCATTTTTAGGGAGACAAAGGGGGGTAATAACACCGCTTTGTGTTGTAAGGGTGAGACTGGGGAAGCCTGCGTGCTTAATCATTGTTATTTATTCAAAAGATAGGAAGGACTTGTACGGACGACAACGACGACTCTACTTTGGAGGTAGTATTACGTTCTTGTTGCCATGGTGATGAATTCAAAGTCAATAAGCACAAACGTACTGGTTTTGAAATATTACTGGGGTTTTTGCAAGAAGAACATATGATGCATGATGCACAAAGAAGCTAAGATATAAAGATGATGTCAAGGCGTCGCCTAAAAGACATTAAGTGACCCATTTTTTGTATATTTGGCCAAAAAAGTTGCTTTCACTGCTACCCAGTTAAATGTTGTTGTTTTTTAACACTAATTGAAACTGACTGAAAAATGTCAAGTTGATTGTGTATATTCTACAAACATTTTTAAAATATTTTATTAGCTGTAGATTTAAAGAAGGAGTAACTCTATATATATATTTTTTTTTAATAACAAAAGCTATTTGGATATAAAAAACTCTTTAGAGTTACATGTTGTTATTAGCATTGACATGTACTGAAAATAGTTTTCAATTATAAAATGAACAAAAAAATAAAACAACAATTCGGGGTTATTTTGTTCTTAGCATTGACATACTGCGTGTATATACAGTTTTTATATGTGAATATATACATATATATATATATATATATATATATATATATATATATATATATATATATATATATACACACACATACTGTATGTGTAGCTATATATACATATAAACCTACCTGACATCACATGGACAAAGATAAGATCTTCTGGAGGAAAGTTCTGTGGTCAGATGAAACAAAAATTGAGCTGTTTGACCACAATACCCAGCAATATGTTTTGGAGGAGAAAAAGGTGAGGATCCCAGGAACACCATTCCTACCGTCAAGCACGGTGGTGGTAGTATTATGCTCTGGGCCTGTTTTGCTGCCAATGGAACTGGTGCTTTACAGAGAGTAAACGGGACAATGAAAAAGGAGGATTACCTCCAAATTTTTCAGGACAACCTAAAATTATCAACCCGGAGGTTGGGTCTCGGGCGCAGTTGGGCGTTTCAACGGGACAATGACCCCAAACACACGTCAAAAGTGGTAAAGGAATGGCTAAATCATGCGCAAGCATGATCACATCACACCTATTCTCAAATCACTCCACTGGCTCCCTATCGCACCCAATTTAAGATCAACCTGCTCACTCACCAATGCATCTACGGCAACGCCCCCTCCTACCTCAAGGACCTAGTTTCCCCTCAACGGCTCAACCCCCTACCCGCAACCTCCGCTCCTCAAACACTAACCTGCTCAAACCCATCAGAACAAAGTTACAATCTATGGGCCGCCGGGCTTTCTGCTCGACCGCTCCCGAACTTTGGAACGCTCTCCCCGACCATCTTAGAGCACCACAGTCGGTTGACCATTTTAAGAAGAGACTAAAAACCCACCTTTTTAGCACAGCTTTTACTTAATTTCTCTGCCTTCTTGTTTTTAAATGCACTGCTTGCTTATCTGTTTTTTATCCAGTGCTTTTAATGCTTTTTATTTTTATTTTTATCTATGTTTCTGCTTGTGTGTCATGATTTCATTTCTATTTTAATTGTTTATTATATATTCTTACTTTCTATTTTTATTTTTATACTTTGTAGCACTTTGAGATTTGAAAGGCCTACTGAAACCCACTACTACCGACCACGCAGTCTGATAGTTTATATATCAATGATGAAATCTTCACATTGCAACACATGCCAATACGGCCGGGTTAACTTATAAAGTGCCATTTTAAATTTCCCGGGAAATATCCGGCTGAAAACGTCTCGGTATGATGACGTTTGCGCGTGACGTCACGGATTGTAGAGGACATTTTGGAACAGCACGGTGGCCAGTTTAAGTCGTCTGTTTTCATCGCAAAATTCCACAGTATTCTGGACATCTGTGTTGGTGAATCTTTTGCAATTTGTTTAATGAACAATGGAGACAGCAAAGAAGAAAGCTGTAGGTGGGATCGGTGTATTAGCGGTTGGCTACAGCAACACAACGCCGTCCGCCACCGCGCCGCTGTCCTCACCAGTGTCTGGGTTGACTTCCTCCGTCTCCGGGCCGCCGACCGCACCGATGATCGTGGAGAAGTCCTCCGTCGCGCCGTCGATCACTGGAACACAGGTGAGCACGGGTGGTGATGAGCAGATGAGGGCTGGCGTAGGTGGAGAGCTAATGTTTTTAGCATAGCTCTGTCGAGGTCCCGTAGCTAATTTAGCTTCAATGGCGTCATTAGCAACAGCATTGCTAGGCTTCGCCAGGCGGGACAGCATTAACCGTGTGGTTACAGGTCCAGGGTTTGGTAGTATTGTTGATCTTCTGTCCATCCTTCCAGACAAGGGCTTATTTCTTCTGTTTCTATCTGCAGTTAAGCATGATGCTATCACGTTAGCTCCGTAGCTAAAGTGCTTCGCCGATGTATTGTCGTGGAGATAAAAGTCACTGTGAATGTCCATTTCGCGTTCTCGACTCTCATTTTCAAGAGGATATAGTATCCGAGGTGGTTTAAAATACAAATCCGTGATCCACAATAGAAAAAGGAGAGAGTGTGGAATCCAATGAGCCAGCTTGTACCTAAGTTACGGTCAGAGCGAAAAAAGATATGTCTTGCACTGCATTCTAGTCCTTCACTCTCACGTTCCTCATCCACAAATCTTTCATCCTCGCTCAAATTAATGGGGTAATCGTCGCTTTCTCGGTCCGAATCGCTCTAGCTGCATTGAAAACAATAGGAAAATGTGAGGAGCCTTTCAACTGACTACGTCACGCTACTTCCGGTAGGGGCAAGGCGCTTTTTTTTAATCAGATACCAAAAGTTGCGATCTTTATCGTCGTTGTTTTCTACTAAATCCTTTCAGCAAAAATATGGCAATATCGCTAAATGATCAAGTATGACACATAGAATGGATCTGCTTTCCCCGTTTAAATAAAAAAAAATAATTTCAGTAGGCCTTTAACATTGCTCTATGTATACTTTTGACCCAGCAGATTTGGTCACATTTTCAGTAGACCCATAACAAATTCATAAAAGAACCAAACTTCATGAATGTTTTTTTGTGACCAACAAGTATGTGCTCCAATCACTCTATCACAAAAAAATAAGAGTTGTAGAAATTATTGGGAACTCAAGACAGCCATGACATTATGTTCTTTACAAGCGTATGTAAACTTTTGACCCCGACTGTATATATTACTTTAGTATGTGATATCCAGGGGTGCAAATTAACACTCGCCAGTCGCCATTTGCGAGCTATTTTTAGCTTTGGCGAGTAAAATATTTGCCTAACTTGCCACGCTGGCGAGTTGAAAAAGTGAGGTTCACAACAGCAATAATGCAGCGCTTACCGGTACCTAAAGCAACACGGAGATCATTATTTTACCAAGCACATATTTGTTGTGATGTCACGTTCGACGTTCCGTAGACTAGTTGCTAAGAGACGGCAGTTAGCTAGCCTAGTAGTTAGCTTAGAGCGCGCACTACAGGGATATCTCTCAGGCGACAGTCACAGAGTGTACCGGTAACGTTACTCGAGTCTTAATAGCTAACAATCATTCTTCCTAGCCTTAAGCCTATAAATCTTATCGTTATGTGGCGCTTCCTGAAACCCATAGCTAAAAAGGCACGGACGGAGGAGGAGGAGGAGGAGGAGGAGGAGGAGGAGGGGGGTCGCGATGCGAATGCTGCGAAACCCAAACCGACCAGCGCTGGAACTGGGGGGAGAAAGTTTCAGACGAAGTGGCTATACGACGATGCAGGGAAAAAACGCGACTGGCTGACTGTCAAGAACAACATCATGTTTTGCACTGTGTGCACAACTTTTGGAAAGGACAAAAAAAAGTCAGGCGAGTCACTTTGTTGTGGGCTGCTCCTCGATGAAAGTTGAAAGTATAATATCACATGAAGGCACTCGCAACCACGACAAAAATATGAAAATAAAGCAAGCCAAGTCTGCCCCACTCCATGAAGCGCCCTCGGTGCAAGTTCTCACTAAACTCTCGGACGTAAACACCCAGAAGATGAAGCTTCTTTTCCGAAATGCGCACGCCATCGCCAAGAAAGGTCGACCCATCACCGACTACGTCTGGCAATGCAGGTAATTGTTAGCTGTGTCCTGTGTTTATATTTACATTACAAATGCCATGGATGTAAAGTGACAGTTTAATGATTGTGGTTACACATCGACAGTGACAGTGTTGATATATAGTTTGATGTGAATCTATATACTCTATATACTATACTGTGGCCCCTGGTTGGTTGTAGAATTGGTTTTAATGTGACGTGAACACTTCTACATGGCGGAATACAATGGTAAAGGAAATAGTTTGTTTTGGCATTTGGCGAGTAAAAAATATGGTTGGCGAGTATGTTTTTTCACCTACTAGCCACTTGGCGAGTTGGTCAAAAAGTTAGTTTGCACCCCTGGTGATATCTAGTACATAGTATTTAGTACCTGGTACCCGGTATCATATGTGTATATATTGATAAAATAAAGTCCAAACCGATACTTCTTATAAATGCCAAATGTCAGTGCCGATTATTGACCGGGTCTCTCGTACATAGTATCCAGTTTAGTATTTAATATGTAGTATCTAGGGATGTCCGATAATTGCTTTTTTCCGATATCCGATATTCCGATATTGTCCAACTCTTAATTACCGATACCGATATCAACCGATACCGCTATATATACAGTTGTGGAATTAACACATTATTATGCCTGATTTGGACAACCAGGTATGGTGAAGATAAGGTCCTTTTTTTTAAAAAATGAATACAATAAAATAAGATGAATAAATTAAAAACATTTTCTTGAATAAAAAAGAAAGTAAAACAATATAAAAACAGTTACATAGAAACTAGTAATGAATGAAAATGAGTAAAATTAACTGTTAAAGGTTAGTACTATTAGTGGACCAGCAGCACGCACCATCATGTGTGCTTACGGACTGTATCCCTTGCAGACTGTATTGATATACATTGATATATAATGTAGGAACCAGAATATTTATAACAGAAAGAAACAACCCTTTTGTGTGAATGAGTGTGAATGGGGGAGGGAGTTTTTTTTTGGGTTGGTGTACAAATTGTAAGTGTATCTTGTGTTTTTTATGTTGATTTAATAAAAAAAATTAAACATAAATTACATAAATTTAAAAAAATAAAATAAACGATACCGATAATAAAAAAAACGATACCGATAATTTCCTATATTACATTTTAAAGCATTTATCGGCCGATAATATCGTCAGGCCAATATTATCGGACATATCTAGTAGTATCTAATTTAGTATGTGGTATGATTAGTATCTAAAAATCTAATACCTGTTGTCTAGTACCTAGTACTTACTACCTAGTGTGGTATGGCTAGTATCTAGTACCTGTTGTCTAGTACCTAGTACTTACTACCTAGTGTGGTATGGCTAGTATCTAGTACCTGTTGTCTAGTACCTGGTACTTACTGCCTAGTATCCGGTATCCAGCATGTATATCTAGTTTCCAGTATACAATATGTAGTACCTAGTATTTAGTATGTAGTATGTTATATCTAGCATGCAATATGTACCTGGAAGCCCGCAAAGAAGTTTGAAGAAAAATGAAGCAAAAATAAAAATAAAAAAGATGTGAACTTTTCAGTGTTTTCATGACACAGGAATGTTTCGTGTTATCTTTACTGCAGCAGAGGCTGTTCCATTCCTAACGAGAGGATTGATTGACAGCTCCAACAATTTGCTGCAAAAACAAGCTGAAAGTATTATTCTCCAACTGAAAGAACTTCAGATTAAATGTTCCTTAAAAGGACTCCTGAGCAGCACCTGGCACTCTGACGGCTCTTAGTCGTGTTGCTAATTGGACCTCGCCTTTGCCGCGCTCTTCTTCCCCGAGCACGCCATCCAGGGTGGGATGATCAAGGTCTCAATTCGAGGTGATGCACGCGGCTGTGCTAATAACAATGCCGCCTTTGTTTGGATGGAAAAAAACATTAGTGGGAAATGTATATTTCAGTTAGAAATGTTGGTTAGAGTTCATGATCCTAAAACCTTTTAGTGTACGATATAACAATTATGTTAATAACTACTTCAACGTTTTACTTTCATTTGCACTGCAATTACCCAACTAAACAACTACATACACCTACCCACATACTTGAACTACCACATACACCGACCTACATACTTCCACTACAACATACACCTACCCACATACTTGAACTACCACACACACCTACCCACATACTTGAACTACCACATACACCGACCTACATACTTCCACTACAACATACACCTACCCACATACTTGAACTACCACACACACCTACCCACATACTTGAACTATCACATACACCGACCTACATACTTCCACTACAACATACACCTACCCACATACTTGAACTACCACACACACCTACCCACATACTTGAACTACCATATACACTTCCCCTCATACTTCAGCTACCATATACACATCCCCACATACTTCAACCACCACACACCCCTATCTACATACTTGAAATACAACATACACCTACCCACATACTTGAACTACCACACACACCTACCTACATACTTGAAATACAACATACACCTACCCACATACTTGAACTACCACACACACATACCTACATACTTGAACTACCAACACATCCCCACATCATCGGCGGTCACTCAAATGAGTATGACGATCCTCCTGGTAGGGGTGTATCCCTTTATGGAGGATGCCTGTGCGGGACTTAGTTTAACGTGGGGAGACTGGTGCACAGACAGTCACCACACGATCCGTGACATAATCAGGTCAGGGTCCAGTGGCATGGAGTCCAAGACGACTGGGGACCCTTTTCTGCTGCAGCCTTCTTCCGCAATCGCAGCTGTTGTGGTAGTTCTTAAATCTACCGTCTTCCGCCTGCTCCGCCGTTGAGGTCTTCACCGTATCCCTGGCTAGGGGGCTGTCAGGTACTAGGCCTTTGCCAAGGGCCACCTGGGATAACAGTAGTAAAGAGTTAACCTCCTAGTGCCCCAAGACCCCATAGAGGAGCCTCCACTGCCGGATGCACTTTAACGTCATGCCCACATACTTGAACTACCACATACACCTACCCACATACTTGAACTGCCACACACACCTACCTACAGACTTGAACTACAAAATATATTTACCCACATACTTGAATTACCACATACACCTACCCACATACTTGAACTACCACGTACACTTCCCCGCATACTTGAACTACCACATACATATCCCCACATACTTGAACTACCTACCACACACCACTATCTACATATTTGAACTACAACATACACCTACCTACATACTTGAACTACAACATACACCTCCCCACATACTTGAACTACCACACACACCTCCCCACATACACCTACCTACATACTTGAACTACAACATACACCTCCCCACATACTTGAACTGCCACACACACCTCCCCACATACACCTACCCACATACTTGAACTACCACATACACTTACCCACATACTTGAATTATCACACACACCTCCCCACATACTTGAACTACCACATACTTGAACTACCACACACACCTACCTACATACTTGAACTACAACATACATTTACCCACATACTTGAATTACCACACACACCTACCCACATACTTGAACTACCACATACACATCCCCACTTACTTGAACTACCACACACACACACCTATCTACATACTTGAACTACAATAAACCTACCCACATACTTGAACTACCACACACACCTACCCACATACTTGAACTACCACATACACCTACCTACATACTTGAACTACAATACACACACCTACCCACATACTTGAACTACCACACACACACACACCTACATACTTGAACTACAACATACACCTACCTACATACTTGAACCACTGCATATCTACCTGATTGCCTATCTAGCCCATTAACCAGATAGATACTTACCTGAACCACTGCATACAACATACCTATATGTTTAAAGTACTACGTACATCTACCTATTGTACCTACCTTCTTATCTACTTACCCAAACCACTACATACATGTACTTGCCTGTCTACTCCAAACACTACATACACCTACTGTACTAAAGACACCGACCAACCATATCCGCTACATATACCTACCAATCTTATCCACTTTTTAACACCTACCTCCCTGAACCACTGCATACATCTACCGACACTTACCCTTATCTACCTTGACCACTACATCCACCTACTTACCTCAACCGCTACATTTATCGACCTGCCCAAACCTCTACATACAACTACTTCCTAGTACATTCTGGGGCTGTGAATCCTTGGGCACAACACAGCACAGCATTTACTTGTATGACCCAATCCAAACAACCTTCCCTAGTCATGGTGTAGTAAAAAAAAAAAAAAAAATAGAAATCAGCCAGCACAAAAAGTCAACACACATGGTCACACATAACACAACCTGCTCACTGAACTTAGTGTATATTATGAAAAAAAAATGTCCCAAAACATAACAAATTTCTAAATGAATTTATTGCAAGGCCTGATGGGAAATCATCTATTGCAAGGCCTGATGGGAAACATCCAAAACACTCTCCACACTTATACATGTTTGACTTTTAGTTGCTTGATATTTATGAGTGATTACAAAGGTTTAAAGACGTCATCACAGAAGTAAACAAGGTAGGAGTTGAACTTTCACATACTCCTTCATATTCAATTATAATAATTACTAATTATATATCCATTATTTTAGTGCAATATATTTTTTTTAAAACACACACACTTATATATATATATATATATATATATATATATATATATATATATATATATATATATATATATATATATATATATATATATATATATATATATATATATATATGTGTGGGAAAAAATCACAAGACTATTTCATCTCTACAGGCCTGTTTCATGAGGGATTTCCTCAATCCTCAGGAGATTTTAATGGAAGCATTCACATACCATGGTTTATATAGGGCACAGAGCGGGTGGGTACAGGCAGGCGTGGGGGCGTGGTGATTGACTCATGTGTTACTCATGTGTAACACATGAGTCAATCACCACGCCCCCACGCCTGCCTGTACCCACCCGCTCTGTGCCCTATATAAACCATGGTATGTGAATGCTTCCATTAAAATCTCCTGAGGATTGAGGAAATCCCTCATGAAACAGGCCTGTAGAGATGAAATAGTCTTGTGATTTTTTCCCACACATACATATTACGCTCTACCACGGTATCGAGCACTATTTTTGCCAAATTTTCTTGTTGCCTTATTTGTATTTGACTTTATTAAACGTTTGGGTAGAATATTATGAAACAGAACCAGTTTTCTTTTGGGTAATATAGAAATTTACCATTCACCAACTCCCGTCAGCCTATCTCACTCAACCACAGAAAGCCGACCTACATAAAATGAGCCTACCTAAACCACGACATACACTTTCCTACACACACCCCCTGTTGACATCTCTGCCCTGTTGACATCGGCGCTTGCGTGAGCTGAAGTCGCCATGGCAACACCCCACTGCAGGTCCAGCATGTAATTGACTGCTGACGATGACTACAGTTTGTGTGCCCCTTCAGAGCAACCCTGCATTGTTTCATGGAAATTCAAAGGTGAAAGGTCAGCGCGATAGCGAGGCTGCTGAAAAGTGGGCGGAGCTGACGCGTTAGCGAGCGTGAAGCTCTGGGCCCTGGAGACATCTTTGATAGTAATCTACTGATACGCGCACTGATCTGAGATCAGTGAGGAAGAAGAAGAAGAAGAAGCGTTACCCAGTGGTGCGTCTAAAGAGATTATTACAGGTCGCGGGTTCAAGCAGCTCCTGCACTTCATTGTTGTGCTCGCTGCCGCTGGTGTGCTTCCCGTCTCCCTCCTCTAACTCTACCTTTCTCTTCTTGTCTCCGCCTCAAAGGAAGGTGACATTGGGAACTTTAATGGATATTAATAGGATTTCTTTGGAAGGATGCTCGGCGCTGGAGATGACAACAGCAGGAGAGACGACAAAAGGGATCATTCGGTGTGACCAGACCGCCGTGACGCTCGTTATCTACCAACCTGGGCAACGTTGACCGTTGCAGGTGTGTCCCGAAAGTTCCAGGTCTGTTGGCGTGATCGATCCAGGTGAGTTTTCCGCCAGACTGTCAGCCAGCACGTCTCCAAAAGCCCCCTGACCTGCCTGTAGGGCCGGACCATTATGCCAAAAATTATAATCACAAGTATTTTGTTTGATTTTGAAATAACGATTTTTAACTCGATTATTCGTTAATTGAAAACATGAGTATTTATTGTACCGCCAAAACTCAAATTTATATATAATTTCAAGTAACAAACGGATATAAATGAATAACATATTAATAATAATCGTCATCATAATAGTAACAACAATACATTTAAATGACAACAATATGAAAAAACAATAATATTCTGTTTTTGCGTAAAAAACCTTACCATTTACACTTATTTTTGTTACGTACGGTGGGGGAAGGAGATGACACAACGGTAGGAATCAGTTCCAAAGGTTTATTGAAACTGATGAGGTGCTGGGGTGTGTATGCTACTACAAGTGAATGGTGCGAGACAATGTCAATTATTAGCAATGTAATTGTTACCAGTGGGTGTTGTTTGTGCGTGTTGGATGAATCCTTCAAAAGTCCGGAGGGGCAAGGCAGGAAGACAGTCCGTGGGCAAGCGAGAGGTCGGGGGCTGGAGAGAGGTGTGGAGGTCCGTGCCCGAGCGGGGGTCGAGGATCGAGGGAAGCAGTCCAAAATCCGGAGGGAAGTCTAGGCGCACCGCTCGATCACTGTATTCGGAGGGAACACTGCGGGGAACACAAAGAACATGTAAGACACGGGCAGAGGGACGCTTACTACACAGAGTGAACTACGTTCCGGCACTGGATCTTCGGGTCCGCTGATCTCTATGCCGTCTGCCCTCATCAAATCCAGGTGCGCCGAATGCTGATTGCCTGCAGCCATGCAGGCGCGTGGCCGCGATGTGGGAAGAGCGAGCAGGGGCGTGTCCAGGCGCTTGCTGCAGATGGCATGAGGGATTGCGCATGCGCTGTGACAATTTTACTACCATAGAGTGTGTTTTTTTTGTGTCATAAATATAATGTTTGTTAATTAAATGCAAAAAATCTCACATTTATTGGTGCAATACATCTTTGGACAATTTTGAGTCAAAGCAAACGTACTAATAAGTGATGTAAGTACATTATGCCTGTGTAATGTACCTTTTTGAAACCTTTATTTTATTAGCGCAGTCAGACCGGATGTTGTGCACAGTCTCAAGTTGTGACTGCTCTCCTGTTTGTACGTTGATCTTACGTCGATGATGTCGTTCACAACAACACAGGCAGATGAGATGTGCTGTGGGGGTATGGATTGTTCTTGCTAGTTCTTTAGTTCAGGACGTGTTTCGGGTTATGAATTAATTAATAAACAAATGTTCCTACTTCTCACAATGACAACATTTCACTTACCGTACATTTATGTCAATTTCCCTGATATTCGGCGTTTAACAGCAAATTTAGTTTTATTGGCCAGTTATGTGATTCTGTCTGAGGTTAAATCATATGCCTTATTTTTCACTTTTAGTGATTATTGATTAGGCATGATAGCGTTGTGTCTAACAAAAAGTAGCAACCACGGTGACGTCCAAAACTTCTAGTAAACGTACTCATCCGTTTCACCGTTACAAGCGCAGGAATTTGCATGCACACGGCCCATTAATCGTTTTTTCTAGAGATGTCCGATAATATCGGCCTGCCGATATCAAATGAAAATTTAATATCGGAAATGATTGGTATCGTTTTTTTTAGTATCGGTATTGTTTTTATTTTTTTGTTGTTTTTATTTTTTATTAAATCAACATAAAAAATATAAAAAACACAAGATACACTTACAATTAGTGCACCAACCCAAAAAACCTCCCTCCCCCATTTACACTCATTCACACAAAAGGATTGTTTCTTTCTGTTATTAATATTCTGGTTCCTACATTATATATCAATAAATATCAATACAGTCTGCAAGGGATACAGTCCATAAGCACACATGATTGTGCGTGCTGCTGGTCCACTAATAGTACTAACCTTTAACAGTTAATTTGACTAATTTTCATTAATTACTAATTTCTAAGTAACTGTTTTTATATTGTTTTACTTTTTTTTTTAATTCAAAAAAATGTTTTAAATTTATTTATCTTATTTTATTTTATTTTATTTTCAAAAAAGGACCTTATCTTCACCATACCTGGTTGTCCAAATTAGGCATAATAATGTGTTAATTCCAGGACTGTATATATCGGTATCGGTTGATATCGGTATCGGTAATTAAGAGTTGGACCATATCGGATATCGGCAAAAAAGCCATTATCGGACATCCCTAGTTTTTTCAGATTATAACATTTTTATGATCGTGAGAATCTAAAATCGAAATCGAGATTAAAATTCTCTGTGGGATTTTTTTTTTCTTCATTCCGAAATTTAAAAGTGCCATCTAGGGGACTCATTTTGAAGATGTGGACAACATCAATATATCATACATACATTTATATTAGGGTTGTCAAAAATCACCAGTTAACTCATGTGATTAATCAGTAAAAAGTATTCTATTAATCATGTATACACGCATATTAATCACGCAATTTATTTCGACGGCGACTTGTGTGTTTGCTGTCAAATGTCACTCCAATGATGGGACATTAGATGAAATTATTAAGGTTTTTAGCAAATAATGGCGTGCATTCAATTAAAACAGTTCCTGTATAACATTGTGACAATAAAATTGCATTTGTGTCCAAATATTGGGCTCTTTTCTTAAATTAAATTAAATTATGCAAGCAAGTGATAACCTGTGATTAATCATGATTAATCCAAATCCAAAAGTCTGATTGATATGATACAAAAACTAATCATTTGACAGCACTAATTTATATACAAAATATAAATTAATATTTGGACCAACATGTTTTAAGCTATAGCACAGAAATGTAAAAATTTCAAATCTAAAATGAAAAAAAGATGAACAAATTTGGAGTCACCTATCTTTGATTGGATGTCATTGAAAGTTGTAAACAAATTAAGCTAAAGTAAATTAAAAAAACAAATAAAGATAAATACAGTACAGAGATTTTTTTTTTAACAGGATTTTTAATATATATTTTTTATGGATCGCATCATTATCATACACAAAAAAGTTATTTAGATGTTAATGAAAACAAATATATTCCAGAATCTGAATTCCATGTTTTTCTTTAAATTGCAAGTAGATCCAAATAATTTTTTTTAAATAAAAAATGTTATTTAATTAGATAGCACAGAAATATACAAAAATATATTTTTTTATATAAATAGTAAAAGAAAAAAATCCTTATTTTGAGTTTTTATTTGCATGGAATAAAACAAAATGCCATATTATACCACAGCCCAACCATCCCTTTACATGTTTTGGCTACAGTAAGGGAAATAAATACTCTATGTATAAAGAATTGGTGTCAAGTCTTAAAACAAATATGCAATTACCAGTTTCTGATTTGATGGCAATGAAAGTTGTACACAAAAAGTACGATAAAAATAAACTTTTTTTTTTTTTAAATACTTTTTTGAAACTCACACAAATTGCAATTCTTTGTTTTTCCATGCATAGCGTCATCATTCATCTTACACAAGAAAAATGGGAGTGTACCGAGGCGTAAAGAACCCCAGCATAATTACTCTTTGAAATATTTTGAGAGTATAAATGCAATTTTTATAATCACTGAATCAAAAAAATATTTCCACCCAGATAGAACATGTTAATATATTATACATATAATGTATTTGAATAAATAGCATATAATAGTAGATCATTAAAATGTGTTTGTCCCACATGGAATAAATCCACTCAACTCTCAGTTCAAACTTGCTGAAAGTCTTTTGTTTGTTTCAGAATCACAATTAATTTTAAGTCTGTGTTAAAATGTTATAAAGCAGCACTTGACTTTAAAGGTCCCCTGTTAAGGGCCTTTAAATGAATTCAACACAATAGTGTGTGTCTGAAAGCCTTTTTATGAGCACCAAATGTGAAAAAAATCGATCCTCTCCTTTACTTGTTTGCTCCACTTTTCAGGGAAGAGACGCTCAATCGCTCGCTTTTGAAGTTTCGTGTTTTTACGAAAGAAAACCTCTTTCCTCGTTATGATCCAGAATCTGACTCACACTTCCAGTAGCTAAAATCAGCTTCACCACCATTGGTGTGACATTCGCCAACGAGTCGAGTCTTTTGACCGGCTCTTTTAAGCGAACGTTGAGAACCAATTCCCAGTTGAGAGTTGTTTGTTTGCGAGCCTTTTTTTTTTTTTTTTTTACATTTAAAAAAAATGTGGGGAAGCAAAGTATCGCATTTTTGCGTTCACGTTTTTTCTTTCTTGTTGTATTCAGATGTATTATACACATAAATAAATGTAATTCTTATTTGTATATTTATTTCTATATTGTTGAAATGGTGGAAAATTGAAGTTTGCAGGGACTTTATCTGAGTTTTTATTGTGCCAGAAAGTTCTTTTGATTAGGGAAAAATACAAAATAGCATTTTTCTTGTCAAAGCACGGAGAAATGGCACCAACTAATAGAATGTACATAACACGTTTTTAAATTAGAGTTATGAGTTATATTTCAGAATCATTTCCACCAGTGGTTTTTAAACTATTTTTCACCAAGTACCACCATAATGGCTGTCCAAGTACCACCATAATGACCAACATTAAAGCATAGTAGGCCTAAATATTCATTAAAAACAAGGCGTATGTTTTATTTAACAAGCATATTTAAAATGTTTGCCCACTGTAACATTACACACAACGCACATACAGTATCAACAAGGATACCGCTCCATATACAGAACATATTTACAGACTTATTTGATGTACCTCTAGATCAGGGGTGTCAAAGTCAAGGCCTGCGGGCCAGATCCGGCCCGCGAATGAATGGTCTACGGACCCCGAGATGATATTTGATTAGTGTTAGAACCGGCCCGCAGGCCACAGCCACCTGCTGCTGTTTTGCACGCACCAATACTCCATCAGTGTTGGTGCTAAGAATTTGACTTGATGAGGTCCCAGGGACCCCATCAAGTCATATAAATGGGGTCCCACTGCAAATTTTTGGGGTCACACTTTTTTGTAACCGTTTTGAAAACAAATGATGAATGTATGCATTATCCTGTTATATCTCACATTCTATATTGTGTTTTGGAAAAATGTTGTCATAAACGTTACTTAATACATAAAAAAAATATTACGAAAGAAAACACATTTTTATCCATATGTAAATTTATTCAGTTATAAACATTCATTCACCTTATTCTTTCCTTCATGGATCTGAACTTTACCACTGCTGGTATTTTTTTCTATATTTTTATTGTAATATTTTCAGAATGTGTTTGTTCTATTTTTGGCCAAAGTAAGACTAAGAAAACAATCTGAAGTTGTCTTTATTTTTTAGTTTTAATGCCATGATTTTAATAGTCCAGCCCGTGTGTGCACAGATTTTCCTCCATGCAGCCCCTGAGCTAAAATGAGTTTGACACCCCTGCTCACACGTACCACCGTTTGGGAATCACTGATTTACACCAATGCAGTGAATATTGGTGTAATATAATTATTCTGATACAAATCTTAGAACTGCGATCAATGATATATGCCTTGATATTTGAGGGACTTAACAAAATATTAGAAGGAGCCAACCTATATAACGGCTCTTTGATAGGAACGGCTCCTCAAGAAATCCTATTGATTCTAACAATTCATGGACAAAAGACAAAAAAACTGATTTGCTACACGATATAAATATTTGGCAAAGTAAAAAGTTACTGTAATTAATTACTGTTTTTTGTTAATTTTCCAAGCACTGTTTATAACACAGTTTAATGAACAAATATTAATATTTATTTCATGGTTTTGTTATTCGTTTTTTTGTCATGACCAGGCTTGATTTTGGACAAAACACGTTTGTCGGGCCGGTGAGACTTATTGAAAATAGTTCCACAAAACAATTGGTTTTAAAGAAATTGGTCTGCTGGCCTTTGCTGTTGATCCCCTGGTCAACTATATGCATGTGAAAGAAAAAAAAAACATGGAGTGCACTGACCAACAAAGCCAAATAACCGCCGACAACAACAAAGAAAGCTGGCGCAATCAAGCGGTAAACTTCTCAGCACTCGGGGGTCAGCCGAGGTTATTTTGGAGTTATTTCAGCGAGGAGGTAATAATTTGATCAGCCGGAGAGCCTCAGGCTGCAGCGAAACAAGCTTTTATTTCGACACGCTCCACAACTCCATAGAGTGTGATGTTTGCATGTTTTTGATCTGTGGAAATATAAGTAAGCATCTTAGAACGGCGCTAATGTTCCGCTTCCTCCTGCCAGAGATTTGCCGCCTATCGATTCCTTCCCTAAGGCCGCTGCATATTTCCTTACGGCTTCTTTTCCGAGCCCAGCTAATTGGACATTTTTCCCGTTTCGCGCTCTAAATTTGGCGGAGACACATTCCTATCCTGCGTCGACACGCCCCGAAGACGATCCATCGGGGTTAATAGGCGTTGCCGTGGGGGAGCGGGAGAATCGATGAGCTGGACAGGAGGGGGTCGGCGTGGGAGAAGGTGTCCTTCTGCCGGTGGCGGTGCTCAGCTAATGGAAGCTGACATGTTTTATTGCCTGGCCTAGCCAGACGCCGTGTGGGGCAGCGCCCCGTTAACCCGCCATGTTGATCAAACGCCAATATGCCGCGCAGAATCTGAAGGAAGCAACATTGATCCCGCGGAACTGAAGTTTCGGTGGTGTTGTGCACCAGTACACCCTGCCAAATATGCCACTGTGTGCAAACCAAGTCTCTGCGTATGAACGCTGTATTCATTCCTTTTGCATGCTTCTTGAAGCCATCGGGCCGGCCATTTTGATGACATCACTTCCTGTCTTCGAAGAGCTTCTACAGCTAGCAGCACTTTTGACGAGTTTATTTCCGCAATTGTCGTACCTCGCGTCGGTCAGAGCTGTTTCAGCCCGTCTTAGATATCACAGTGTGATCAGAAACGTTTTTCTCACAGTCTCACTGTATAGATTTGGTTGCCAGACAACCACTTTGAGCTAGCATCTTAGCCAGTTAGGCTCCGTCTCGCGGCCCTTTCAGTTTGAAGATTTTATCAGTGAAGGGGGCTTTAATTGTGATGAGACCGAAAAAGATGCCACAACGGACCTTCGTTGCATTGAAGGAGAAGGCACTGCCAGGACACAAGCTGATGAAGGATCGCCTCACACCGCTAAATTGTGCTTACGCAAGCGACGACGACGTGAAGCCACTACTTGTTTGTCACTCCGAAACTCCCAGAATGTTCAACAATGCCACAAATATTCCCAGACACAGGGTAGAAAATGTTTCCTTTTATTGTTTTTGGAGCCCACCAACAAGACTTGTGTGTCTATTTTTTTGCATGTTGACATTTAAGCTTGCTGTTATGTTATGTTGTTTGGATTAAAAAGATTGTTGAGCCATTACCCCCTTGTTATGTATATTATATGTATATATGTATAACTATATATATGTACATATATCCATCTATCCATCTTCTTCCGCCTATCCGAATTCGGGTCGTGGGGGCAGCAGCCCAGACTTCCCTATACCCAGCTACTTCGTCCAGCTCTTCCCGGGGGATCCTGAAGAGTTCCGAGGCCAGCTGGGAGACATAGTTTCTCCACTGTGTCCTGGGTCTTACCCGTGGTCTCCTACCGGTCAGACACGTCCTAAACACCTCCCCAGGGAGGCGTTCGGGGGGCATTCTTACCAAATGCCCGAACCGCCTCATCTGGCTCCTCTCGATGTAGAGGAGCAGCGGCTTTAATCTGAGCTCTTCCCGAATGACAGAGCTTTTCACCCTATCTCTAAGGGAGAGCCCCGCCACCCGGTAGAGGAAACTCATTTCGGCCGCTTGTACCCGTGATTTTGTCCTTTCGGTCCTAACCCAAAACTCATGACCATAGGTGAATATGAGAACGTAGATCAACCGATAAATTGAGAGAGCTTTTCGGCTTAGCTCTTTCTTCACCACGACTGACCGATACAGGGTCCGCATCACTGCAGACGCTGCACCGATCCGCCTGTCGATCTCCAGATCTACTCTTCCCTCACTCATGAACAATACCTCGAGGTATTTGAACTCTTCCACTTGGGGCAGGATCTCCTCCCCAACCCGGAAATGGCACTGCAACCTTTTCCAAGCGAGAACCATGGACTCGGTCTTTGAAGTGCTGATTTTCATCCCAGTCGCTTCACACTCAGATGCGAACCGATCCAGTGAGAGCTGAAGATCCTGGTCAGATAAACCCAGCAGGACAACATCATCCACAAAAAGCAGAGACCTAATCCTGCAGACACCAAACCGGATCTCTTTAACGCCTTGACTGCGCCTAGAAATTCTGTCCAAAAAAGTTATGAACAGAATCGGTGACAAAGGGCAGCCCTGGTGGAGTCCAACCCTCACTGGAAACCGGTACGACTTGTGGACCAAGCTCTGACACTGATCATACAGGGAGCGGACTGCCACAGTCAGGCGGTCCGATACCCCATACACTCTGAGCAATCCCCACAGTACTTCCCAAGGGACACGGTCGAATGCCTTCTCCAAGTCCACAAAGCATATGTAGACTGGTTGTGCAAACTCACCTCAAGGACCCTGCCGAGAGTATAGAGCTGGTCCACAGATCCAAGACCAAGAAGAAATCCACACGGCTCTTCCTGAATCCAAATTTCGACTATCCAACGTAGCCTCCTCTCCAATACACCTGAAAAGACCTTACCGGTAAGGCTGAGGTGTGTGATCCCACGATAATTGGAACATACCCTCAGGTTAACCTTTTTAAATAGAGGCCTATCCAGAGGCACCACCCCGATGTCCACGCAATGCTGCACAGTCTGGTCAACCACGACTGTAAAAAATAAATAAAAGTGCCGCAAACGAGTGTCTTTGCATGTCTTTCTTGCCATCAATCAATCAATCAATGTTTATTTATATAGCCCTAAATCACAAGTGTATCAAAGGGCTGCACAAGCCACAACGATATCCTCGGTTCAGAGCCCACATAAGGGCAAGGAAAAACTCACAACCCAGTGGGATGTCAATGTAATGACCATCTCTCGGTATAAGTTGGATGGCAAAGTTGACCAACTTCTCGGTTTATGGCCACATCCTTCTACTATCCACTTGAGAGGCATGATTTATAATCTATAATTAACTTTCACCAGCTCAGAGGCGATGCAGCAGATCACCGGCACAATATGTCAATATATCAGCAAAAGCTAGTTCGCTCTCAGTGATCACGGCGCAGCTAAAAATAGTTTGTCTGTGTTAGCGCTTATAATAACAATATCACTAATACTTGGTTAATTTTCAGGTCACGAGATATAAATGGAGTATTGTTGGTGGGTTTTTTGGGATGTTTTTTAGAGGGCTTTACGGGAGTACTCTCGTTAGCTGCATTGTTAGCCACCTCTTAGTTGCCACATTTTACGAGTTAGAATGCATAAAAACAAGAAAAACATAGGGATTATGAATGATTGGCAGAATTTCAAAATAAAAGTGCAGTACCCCTTTAAGGTGGAATATAAAAGAGGGCGCAAAAAGCACATTAGTGACGGAAAACGCCTTTTTTTCCAGTGTATCGTATTAGACACTTTTTTAGGCTTTCTTTTTACAGTGGTGAACTTCCTATTACCATTTCCATATTACACGTGATTAGAGATGTCCGATAATATCGGACTGCCGATATTATCGTCCGATAAATCAGTGGTTCTCAACCTTTTTTCAGTGATGTACCCCCTGTGAATTTTTTTTGATTCAAGTACCCCCTAATCAGAACAAAGTATTTTTGGTTGAAAAAAAAGAGATAAAGAAGTAAAATACAGCACTATGTCATCAGTTTCTGATTTATTAAATTTTATAACAGTGCAAAATATTGCTCATTTGTAGTGGTCTTTCTTGAACTATTTGGGAAAAAAAGATATACAAATAACTAAAAACTTGTTGAAAAATAAACAAGTGATTCATTTATAAATAAAGATTTCTACACATGGAAGTAATCATCAACTTAAAGGCCTACTGAAAGCCACTACTACCGACCACGCAGTCTGATAGTTTATATATCAATGATGAAATCTTAACATTATAACACATGCCAATACGGCCGGGTTAACTTATAAAGTGACATTTTAAATTTGCCGCTAAACTTCCGGTTCGAAACGCCTCTGAGGATGACGTATGCGCGTGACGTAGCCCGGCGAACACGGGTATGCCTTCCACATTGAAGTCGATACGAAAAAGCTCTGTTTTCATTTCATAATTCCACAGTATTCTGGACATCTGTGTTCGTGAATCTGTTTCAATCATGTTCATTGCATTATGGAGAAGGAAGCCAAGCAAGCAAAGAAGAAAGTTGTCGGTGCGAAATGGACGTATTTTTCGAACGTAGTCAGCCACAACAGTACACAGCCGGCGCTTCTTTGTTTACATTCCCGAAAGATGCAGTCAAGATGGAAGAACTCGGATAACAGAGACTCTAACCAGGAGGACTTTTGATTTGGATACACAGACGCCTGTAGAGAACTGGGACAACACAGACTCTTACCAGGATTACTTTGATTTGGATGACAAAGACGCAGACGTGCTACTGTGAGTATGCAGCTTTGGCTTTTTTTTGCGTATGTACGTAACTTTTTTAAAATATATAAGCTTTATGAACCTTGGGTTAGGTGAACGGTCTTTTGGGCTGAGTGATTGTGTGTGTTGATCATGTGTTTGAATTGTATTGGCGTGTTCTATGGAGCTAGGAGCTAGCAGAGGAGCTAGCATAACACGTACCGTACCTACGTGCGCGTCACGTACGTAACTTTTTAAAAATATATAAGCTTTATGAACCTTGGATTAGGTGAACGGTCTTTTGGGCTGAGTGATTGTGTGTGTTGATCATGTGTTTGAATTGTATTGGCGTGTTCTATGGAGCTAGGAGCTAGCAGAGGAGCTAGCATAACACATACCGTACCTACGTGCGCGTCACGTACGTAACTTTTTAAAAATATATAAGCTTTATGAACCTTGGGTTAGGTGAACGGTCTTTTGGGCTGAGTGATTGTGTGTGTTGATCAGGTGTTTGAATTGTATTGGCGTGTTCTATGGAGCTAGGAGCTAGCAGAGGAGCTAGGAGCTAGCATAACAAACACGCAGGTGTTATTATGCAGGATTAATTTGTGGCATATTAAATATAAGCCTGGTTGTGTTGTGGCTAATAGAGTATATATATGTCTTGTGTTTATTTACTGTTGTAGTCATTCCCAGCTGAATATCAGGTACCGTGAGTATGCAGCCTTGGCTGCTAAACATTCGATAACTTGACCGTATGTGCGCGTCACGTACGTAACTTTTTAAAAATATATAAGCTTTATGAACCTTGGGTTAAGGAAACGGTCTTTTGGGCTGAGTGATGGTGTGTGTTGATCAGGTGTTTGAATTGTATTGGCGTGTTCTATGGAGCTAGGAGCTAGCAGAGGAGCTAGGAGCTAGCATAACAAACACGCAGGTGTTTTTATGCAGGATTAATTTGTGGCATATTAAATATAAGCCTGGTTGTGTTGTGGCTAATAGAGTATATATATGTCTTGTGTTTATTTACTGTTGTAGTCATTCCCAGCTGAATATCAGGTCACCCCCGGCTCTTACAGCATCTTCCCTATCTGAATAGCTTCAACTCCCCACTAGTCCTTCACTTGCACTTTACTCATCCACAAATCTTTCATCCTCGCTCAAATTAATGGGGAAATTGTCGCTTTCTCGGTCCGAATCTCTCTCACTTCATGCGGCCATCATTGTAAACAATAGGGAACTTTGCGTATATGTTCAACTGACTACGTCACGCTACTTCCGGTAGGGGCAAGCCTTTTTTTTATCAGATACCAAAAGTTGCAATCTTTATCGTCGTTGTTCTATACTAAATCCTTTCAGCAAAAATATGGCAATATCGCGAAATGATCAAGTATGACACATAGAATAGATCTGCTATCCCCGTTTAAATAAAAAAAATTCATTTCAGTAGGCCTTTAAAGTGCCCTCTTTGGGGATTTTAATTGAGATCCATCTGGATTCATTAACTTAATTCTAAACATTTCTTCACAAAAAAAGAAATCTTTAACATCAATATTTATGAAACATGTCCACAAAAAATCTAGCTGTCAACACTGAATATTGCATTGTTGCATTTCTTTTCACAGCTCTTTTTGACAGACATTTTAGTGAGGGTCAAACCATCATGGCATGGGGGAAACTCTGGGTTTATGGTAATGAATGGAATAGCCTACTTGATTTGATTTTCAGTTTATGAACTTACATTCATATTTTGCTGAAGTATTATTCAGTAAATATATTTATAAAGGATTTTTGAATTGTTGCTATTTTTAGAATATTTTTAAAAAATCTCACGTACCCCTTGGCATACCTTCAAGTACCCCCAGGGGTACCCGTACCCCCATTTGAGAACCACTGCGATAAATGCTTTAAAATGTAATATCAGAAATTATCGGTATCGGTTTCAAAATTATCGGTATCGGATTCAAAAAGTAAAATGTATGACTTTTTAAAACGCCGCTGTAAAGAGCGCCAATAAACTTTAAAGGCACTGCCTTTGCATGCCGGCCCAATCACAGAATATCTACGGCTTTTCACACACACAAGTGAATGCAAGCATACTTGGTCAACAGCCATACAGGTCACACTGAGGGTGACCGTATAAACAACTTTAACACTGTTACAAATATGCGCCACACTGTGAACCCACACCAAAGAAGAATGACAAACACATTTCGGGAGAACATCCGCACCGTAACACAACATAAACACAACAGAACAAATACCCAGAACCCCTTGCAGCACTAACTCTTCCGGGACGCTCAATATACACCCCCCGCTACCCTCTACCCTAACCCCGCCCACCTCAACCTCCTCATGCTCTCTGAGGGAGAGCATGTCCCAAATTTCAAGCTGCTGTTTTGAGGCATGTTAAAAAAAATAATGCACTTTGTGACTTCAATAATAAATATGGCAGTGCCATGTTGGCATTTTTTTCCATAACTTGAGTTGATTTATTTTGGAAAATCTTGTTACATTGTTTAATGCATCCAGCGGGGCATCACAACAAAATTAGGCATAATGATGTGTTAATTCCACGACTGTATATATCGGTGTCGGTTGATATCGGAATCGGTAATTAAGAGTTGGACAATATCGGAATATCGGAAAAAAAGCCATTATCGTACATCTCTACACGTGATTTAATATTGTACAGTGACTATTTACGCTAATTAATAATATCTAGCTTTTTTTCCCCCCCACTTTCACAAATGTTAAGGTGACACTGGAGAAAAACAAGCAAATAAACTACAGCACGACTGTAGTCTGCGTATTACACGTACTACAATATTTTAGCGTGGTTAAAAGGCAATAACGATGAAAATAGCTTGGTCATAGGTGTTGGATGAGCAATGGCTGCCAGCTGTCAAACAGCCTGCGAGGGAGCTCTCCAAGGTTCCTAATGAGGCAGAAAAAGCAGTGATGGAGCACAGGTCGCCTGGAATGACCTCATGGAAGGGCAGCCCATCTGGACTCCATCACCTGCCTGCGCTCTCCCAACAAGAGCTGCCATCTTGTAAGCCGAGCGCTAGTTTGTTTGCGGCTTACGTAATAAAGTACAACAAACATTTTGGGATGTTGACAGTGTGTCTCATCAGCGCCGGGGAAGCTGTCGTGTGACCAGGGGATTACTCGGAATCAGCCGTAAACAAACCGACGCGCCGACGACTGGCGGCGGTGTGACTCAGACGTGGAGGTCCGGCTTAGAGGATGTTGAAGACGCCTAATGTGAAGATTAAGCGTTGTCACAGCAAGCACGGAATGGAACACTTCTAGAACTTTCATACACTTTTTCAGACACAAACTTCCCACTGCTTTAACGACTGTACTTCGTAAATAGTCCAAGAGTTATTTACCTCCTTTGCAGAGCTGTACGGTATACCGGCACAAATCAAGCACCGCGGTACTAATGAATTAAAAACACGGTACTATATTGCCTCGGAAAAATACCAATGATATTGCTGGTTTTACAAGCAGAGGAGCATGTTCAGCAACGCACACGCACCGAGTACTTACAAGCAGAAACAGTGTGTAGACAGAAAAGGGAGAATGGACGCATTTTGGCTTAAAAACTAACAATAAATATAAAGCTATAACTCTGAAACGCCCTCAGGAAGAGGTGCTTTAAAACATGACTAGCTAGCTAGCGGCTAACGTCCATCCGCAGTCGGCGGTGTTTTAGCTATTTCTAAATCACTAATCCTCGCCTCCATGGCGACAAATAAAGTATGTTTCTTACAAGTATCATCCCTGCAGGACGGCTTCACTACACACCGTAGGAGGTTACAATAGCTAACCGCCAACAGCAAGCTAGCGCTCCCCAATGTAGACAAAAGGGTGGGTCCACGCAGACTCTGATTGTAACGATACCAAGTAACAAGAGTCCTATGTAGTCGATACTACAATTATTACATTAATATTTTTTATCATCACATAATCTTTTTTCGTTTTCTTATTTGTAACTTGTATTATGGTTGGGGTGGTGACCTTGTGTGTCAGCATGTCTGTGATCTTCTTTTAATTCTTTTTTTTTATATATATATATTTAATTATTGTAAACTCAGGAAATATGTCCCTGGAAACATGAGGACTTTGAATATGACCAATGTATGATCCTGTAACTACTTGGTATTAGATCGATACCCAAATGTGTGGTATCATTCAAACCTAATGTTAAGTATCAAACAACAAAAGAATAGGTGCTTCTTACATTTGAACAGAAGTGTAGATAGAACATGTTAAAAGAGAAAGTAAGCAGATATTAACAGTAAATTAACAGATTAATAATAAATTTTCTACCGCTTGTCCCTCATAATTTTGACAAAATGATAGAATGGGAAACGACACAAAATGTTACTGCGTATGTCAGCAGACCAGTTACAAACCTTTGTAAACGGTTTGCTTACTTACTACTAAAAGAAAAGTTGTCGAGTATGTTCACGCTTTTTTTAATACCAAAATTGTTATTTGATTGCAATAAGAAACATATGTTTAATTTACCGTAAAGATTTTTTGTTAAAATAAAGCCAATAATGCAATTTCTGTGGTCCCCTTTATTTAGAAAAATATCAACAAGTATTGAAATACATTTTTGGTATCGGGACAACCTTACTCCTTTGCTAGTACAAAAATCCCTTTGTTTATCGCTGTTAATTGGTTTCGTACATGACCTAGTTACGACCTTCTAAATACATGTTTCAACATTATGAGCGCCCTCTAGACATGAAATAACGCCCACATAGCAACCTATACACTCTTTTTTTTTTGCTTGAAAATACTTATTTTAGGGCAAAAGTCAGCGATGCGGTGAAGTTGCAACATTTTAATCATGCAAGGGAATATCCTCAGAAGGGAAGATATAGCAGTTACTCGATTTTTGCCAAATATTTCCCTTGTTTTTCATATACTGTCTGGTAGAGATGGGTGCCATTCACATTTGAACTGATACGGTACCAATTCCCGGTACCTGGACATTTTTTGTGTGTCAATCAATATTAATAATTTTTGACGATAAAATCAAATTTTTTTATTGCAACTATTAAGTTACAATTACAGTTGCAAGTCCAAGATGTTAGATGGCAATAGTGCATAGTTTGTGGTGGGGTTTTTGTGTTTGGTTGTGCCCTAAAAAGTGTTAATGCTGTAAGTCTTGCAATAATTACGCACCAGCTGTTTGACTGCAACAGGCATCTTAGTTGTAGTTTTCACAACAAATTTGGAGGTGTAAAACCTCAATGTATATTAGCATCAAGCTAGCGCATTTAAAAAAAAAAAGGCAGTTGCTTTGTTGGCATTGAAAATTGCATATTACCTAGAGGTAGATTGGATGAGTGCGCTCTCAGTGCTACTAGATTGATCGCCAAGTGCCTAAAAGTCGGCAACTGTTGGACTTTACGTGAATCGGTGAAAGCAGGACCGTCAGGATTTGGTCTGTGCCAAGAAAGTACCGGATTCGGTACCCATCCCTACAGTCTGGGTTATCATACAGCCAAACATTGCCCATAACAAATTACTTTGTTTGTCTGTGCCCTTTTTTACTGCAGAATAATCCACCGTGGGGGTCAAAGAAAGCACTTTGATAAAGAAGGTGAGAAACACTTTTGAATTCAAGAAATAACTCTGTGGAAGTCGCTTCCTAGCAGTCCCACTGTCAGACACGGCACAGGAGCCAAGCGTTTAACAAGGTTTTAATGATCAGAATGTTTCAACAAAAGTTTTTCTCTCCAGCCGAACGTGACCTCCCAATCTCTGATCACTGTTAAAGACAACAGATGATTAGATTACCACGTACCACCTGTGAAATCTAATCACCTGCCAGCTGTGTCTCGCCGTCAGCACATGCCCCGCCCCTGTCCGATGGTGCTCCGCCCTCAACACCATCGACAGAGGCGGTGACCTTTGCTCCTGCAGGCGCGCTGATCACACTCTCCCTCCACAAACTCTTTGTTTGTAGCATTTATCCATTTCATTCATCATTTAAAATTATTTCACATTGTTTTTTGCATGTAAAACTATAATGATGTATTCTATATTGGGTGTCTGGAACAGATTAATTGGATTTGCATTATTTTAAAATAGTTTAGGTTTTTGTAGGATTCAGTTTTCATTAGACTTTGATTCGGATCTTGAGGTGTGCGTTTAAACGCAGCTCCAAGATCGACATGTTGACATCCAACCATCGCAACTAAAATTAGGTTAGTGGGCAGGAAAGAATCAAACAGTAAGAAAAAAAAATGTCCTACCAGTTAGCAGCCGACCAGGCGAATCTGCCCTGCTGTCACGTCAGCCCACATTGCTAGAAGATGCTGCACGCGCCCAGACGACGGATATTTATCCATAAAATATTAAGAAGCTGCAGAAGCTGTGTTCAGGTTGATTAAAGATTAAAGTACCAATGATTGTCACGCACACACTAGGTGTGGTGAAATTTGTCCTCTGCATTTGACCCATCCCCTTGTTCACCCCCTGGGAGGTGAGGGGAGCAGTGGGCAGCAGCGGTGCCGCGCCCGGGAATCATTTTTGGTGATTTAACCCCCAATTCCAACCCTTGATGCGGAGTGCCAAGCAGGGAGGTAATGGGTCCCGTTTTTACAGTCTTTGGTATGACTCGGCCGGGGTTTGAACTCACAACCTACCGATCTCAGGGCGGACACTCTAACCACTTGGTCTGCCTAGTCCTGACTCAAGCATTTGGTACACAAACACATCACTTGTTTGGTCACTGACTCTAAAAGACTTCCCGGACAGCCACATGCTACTGCAGCATACAAAAAAAAGTTATTATTTCGTCGAGTATGTGCAAAATCTAACAAATCAGACTCGACTATGGACATTCTTTGTCCAAGACAGTGATTCTCAAACTGTGGTACGCCAAAGAATCACTTACTCAAATATTCAAACACAGTGTTACTGTTCAAACTGAGTGTAATGTTACAGTGGTCAAAACAATTAAATATACTTGCCCTTGTTTTTATTGAATACTTAGGCCAGGGGCCGCATGCGGCTCCTTGACCACTCTGATGCGGCTCAGCTACATACATGCCGACCCCCCCGATTTTCCCAGGAGATTTATGGATCTCAGTGTCTTTCATAGATTACTCCCAGGGAAAAAATAATCCTATTTACACTCTAATTACTAAATAAAGGGCGTGCCCTAATTGCACTGCAGTAATTGTCCTCTATAACATTTACATACAGCGTGCCAGTCCAGCCACATGTTGCATGTTGTTATTACTTGCACACACAGGGGACAGCAAAGCATACTTACTCATCAGCCACACAGTTTACACTGACGGTAGCCGTATCAAACAACTTTAACATTGTTACGTTACAAATATGCGCCACACTGTGAACCCACACCAAAAAAGAATGAAAAACACATTTCTGGAGAACATCCCACCGTAACACAACATAAACACAACACAACCATTACCCAGAATCCCATGCAGCCCTAACTCTTCCGGTCTACATTATACACCCCAGCTACCACCAAATCCCCCCACACATCAACCCCCCCCCCTCTCCGTGCGTTGGTTGAGCGGAAGAGTTAGGGCTGCATGGGATTCTGGGTATTGGTACCGTCAGTGTAAGATGTGTGGCTGCTGAGTTAGTACGCCTTGCTGTCACTTACATGAGCAAGCTGAAATTGCATTCTACGTGTGGTTGAGCAGGTACACTGTTAGGGCAGACTGTAGAGGGCGCCAAATGCAGTGTCATCACGCTCTGATATTCGGGAGTCTCCCGGGAAAAATGAGATGGTCGGCAAGTATGACGCTATCAAGCGCCATTCATTCAAAACTCGCGGGCTGCACTAACATCAAATTTCCAAATTAAAGTGCGTGCCGGTGCGTGTGTCGGAGACCCCTGGTTAACATAGCACAAAGCATTTAAGCTTTGTATGCAGTGTTTTTCATTTAAAAAAAAATTTTGTGGCTCCCATTACTTTCTTTAATTTGTGAAACTTGCCAAAATGGCTCTTTGAGTGGTAAAGGTTGCCGACCCCTGACTTAGGCCTACTGCGCTACGGCATAATAATTTTGGTGATTAGGGTTGTACTTGGAGAGCCGAGTGTTTTCCGAGGTGGAAAAAAGTTTGAGAACCACTGGACTAAGACGTTCCTAAAGCAGATGTTCATGAAACGTCGAAGTTGTGTGCTAACAAGTCATCCTCCAGGAAACATGTTGATCCATAACACACACAGCAACAAAAAAGGATCATCCACTTTTGTTATAGATGGTCGTTTTGCGTCCATTTCCTCAAGCAGTGCGTTTAATGACTCTGAAAACAGTCGTTAGACGCCTTCGTAACGACGGAGGCAGGTGTTAATGTACCCAGTCAACCTTTCTGCAGGGGAAGACGGAAAAGATTTGACCCAATTTGTCCCTCCAGCAGGTCCCCGATGGGCCAAGTGTGCTGCTGCGACACAAGGAGCTGTGACTTTCCATTAGTGTGCGACAGGGCAGCCATTTATAGGAAGCGGGCCCCCGTGGAGACACAGGTTAGTGGTAATTATTCATCCCTACGTACGAACGGACACCACACGGTGTCGGATGCGCGTCACACTGGGAGGGCGCATGTGTGAACAAAAAGGACGCCGGGCGGGCATTTCCTGAGACATTTTGTCAACCTAAATGAGGTGTGTGTCACGACAAATGTCTTCCCCCGGAAACTTGTCAACTGTTAACATCCTAATATCAGGATCAGATCGATACCTCCGAATGTTCTCCAAGCATTTTATTTATCAGTCATGTCCCCGTAAGGCAAAGGCCACGTACAGGCAAGTGTCCTTAGAAGGAGGGAAATGATTTGGGTCACAAGAAAATCATCATTGAATGTATTATTATTGTTATTAATACATGTAAATGTAATCAGCAGGAAGTGTCCTTATAAGGAAATATAATGACTGGGAAGTGTCCTAATAAGGAAATATAATGTCTGGGAAGTGTCCTTACAAGGAAATACAATGACTTGGAAGTGTCCTAATAAGGAAATATAATGTCTGGGAAGTGTCCTTATGAGGAAATGTAATGACTGGGAAGTGTTCTTACAGGGAAATATAATGACTGGGAAGTGTCCTAATAAGGAAATATAATGTCTGGGAAGTGTCCTTACAAGGAAATATAATGTCTGGGAAGTGTCTTTACAAGGAAATATAATGACTGGGAAGTGTCCTAATAAGGAAATATAATGTCTGGGAAGTGTCCTTATGAGGAAATGTAATGACTGGGAAGTGTTCTTACAGGGAAATATAATGACTGGGAAGTGTCTTAATAAGGAAATATAATGTCTGGGAAGTGTCCTTACAAGGAAATATAATGACTGGGAAGTGTCCTTACAAGGAATATAATGTCTGGGAAGTGTCCTTACAAGGAAATATAATGACTGGGAAGTGTCCTTACAAGGAAATATAATGACTGGGAAGTGTCCTAATAAGGGATATGATGACTGGGAAGTTTCCTTACAAGGAAATGTAATGACTGGGAAGTGTCCTAATAAGGAAATATAATGTCTGGGAAGTGTCTTTACAAGGAAATATAATGACTGGGAAGTGTCCTAATAAGGAAATATAATGTCTGGGAAGTGTCCTTATGAGGAAATGTAATGACTGGGAAGTGTTCTTACAGGGAAATATAATGACTGGGAAGTGTCCTAATAAGGAAATATAATGTCTGGGAAGTGTCCTTACAAGGAAATATAATGACTGGGAAGTGTCCTTACAAGGAAATATAATGTCTGGGAAGTGTCCTTACAAGGAAATGTAATGACTGGGAAGTGTCCTTACAAGGAAATATAATGACTGGGAAGTGTCCTAATAAGGAAATATAATGTCTGGGAAGTGTCTTTACAAGGAAATATAATTACTGGGAAGTGTCCTAATAAGGAAATATAAAGTCTGGGAAGTGTCCTTACAAGGAAATTGAATGACTGGGAAGTGTCCTAACAAGGAAATATAATGACTGGGAAGTGTCCTTACAAGGACATATAATGACAAGGAAGTGTCCTTACAAGAAAATATAATAACTGGGAAGTATCCTTACAAGGAAATATACTGACTGGGAAGTGTCCTAATAAGGAAATATAATGTCTGGGAAGTGTCCTTACAAGGAAATATAATGACAGGGAAGTGTCCTAATAAGGAGATCTACTTACAAAGTAATGTTTTCAAAAAATAAAATGGCTAAAATGGCTTCATAGTGAAATATGAAGTGACTATATTGTAGAAAATAGTGTGATTAAAAAAAAAAAGGTGGCGACAGGGAAATGTCTTTTGTTGACATTTTGGTAAAGGGCCGCCCCTCCCTATACGCACATCATGGGCTGTGCGTAGAACCCGGCAGGTTTACGTCGTACTGGGATCGGAATCCCGGCGGGAGATGAGTGGGGAAGATTGCAAATGTTTGTTTTAATTAGGTTTTGCACACAAAAAAGATTAATTACTGCACAGTTTCTTACACGTTAATTGTTTTTTATTATAAAGCCTAAAATCCAGTGTGATTTAAAAATTATGAAACAAAGTCTGATTTTGATACAAAGTGTGGTATCAAAATAAAATTCTGTTTAGGGCCACATTTTAGCTTTGTTTTTTGTCACACAACAGTAACCCAATGGGTATTTTTGGCCAGAGCCAATTAAATGCTATTCAACAAGATTGTTTTAGGAGTCATATTTCCAAAACACTAAGGACCTTTACTATTATTTTTGTTTTGCGAACCAGCATCATCTCTGGACATTTGTTTTTGGTCTATTTATTTTGTTACGTTTCAGAGAAAAATAGCCTTGTAATGCAAAATACAAGTGTCCACCACAGTGGACGAAGGTCATTCGGAGGTTAAAACTTCAATGCAAGGATTTGCCGATGTGTTTGCACTGACCCAAGTTCCTATGTACTACAGGAGCGCTCAAGTTTTTCAATGAATTTGCTGCAAAAATGTTGAAGTCAACGTCTTGAACTGAACTCGGAGGCCGGTCTGGTGTCATTCCTGGGCTGGATTTGGACTCTGGGCCTCCAGTTGAATAGTCCTGGGGCCGTATTTATCAAGCTTCTTAGAATTACTCCTAAGAAGTCTGCTAAGAGTTGACTTAAGAGTAAATAAATTCTTCGCTGAAAGCTGCACTTAAAAGTTAGTTATCAAGCGTCTTACTCACACTTTCAGCGAAGTGTAGGACTGAATCTTAAGTGTCACACTCAGAGCTGAATTACGACATTACTATGAGCCGTAAACGGAACTTTAGGTGACGTAATTTCTGTGTCCATAGAAATGACCAATCACGGAAGGGAATCCCTTGTCTAAGAATAAAGAAATATATTAGAAATATTTAAGTGGACAATGGGAGTGTATATTTTGACAATAAACTACAAAATAATACAAAACAAACAAACAATATTGGCAATGAATCAAAAATAAATGTTTCCTTTTTGTTGCACCTTTCCTGCTTCCTGCTCCCAGACCGTAGTCGAAGAGCGCAGGGGAGACACTTCTCCAGGGCCGATGTATGCTCGGGGCAACACCCTTCACTTTACCCGGCAGTGGATCTCCACAGCGGACGACTTTAGAGTGAATGATGAGTCCGGCGATTAGTTGCAAATCTTGCTTTATTGATTGCTTGCACACAGCCAATCCAACACAAAACAAACTTGTCCCCGCCCGCACTCACGCTACCGCTCCCTCTCTTCTCTCGCCCACACACTCACTGACGTCACTCACCTCACATGCTGTCACCTATTAAAGGGCCACACACATACGCTACTCTCATAACATTTTCTTTCCAATTCATTAATTAGGCAACTAATTTTAAACTGGTGTGGGTGGCTCTATATATACTACCCCACTGCAGCCACATGCAGAAATCAACAAGGAATCGAAAATTATTAAATCTGTGACAAAAATAATACCCGCTCTGTCTAAACGATACCGTTTGATCAGCTGCTCGAAAGTTGATAAATAGCCTTTATTCTTAAGTTTGAGAGTAGGACTAAATTTCGCAAATTCTCAGGACTTAAGTGTAAAATGGCACTCTAAGACGCTTGATAAATATGGCCCCTGGTCTATACATTGCTCCCTCGCCACTTCACTGTTCACTTATTGCAGTCTCAGTGCATCGTGGTTTTTCAAGAACTATTTACTGCAATGAGATGAGTAACGATGTTGGTTTATAGGGCTTGTAAAGACATGGCATGCTTATATTATATCCATAAAAATGAAAAAAATAAATAGTGTCCATACTACAGAAATGTCCTCATAAGAAAATGTTGGAGAGAGCAAAATATCCTTGTAAGGATCCTTGGAAAATGTCTATATAAGAAAATCTGGTGACAAGGAAATGTCTTTATAACGGCATGTTGGTGAGAACAAAATATCCTTATCAGGAAATTATGAGTTATGAGGAAATTTGGTCACAAAAAAATAGCTGGCTTGTTTTAAAGAAACTGCTTTATTCGTGTCATATATCTGACTTTATATTTATAAATGTCATATTTATTTTTAATTGTGTTTTTTTGGGGGGGGAATGAAAATATTAAATAGATATTTTAAAAATGATTTAATCTATTTTGTTTAAAAAAATATTGAATATATTTTTTCTAAATCATTATAAAAACACTTAACTACACAGAGTACAAGTGTCTATTAGGGGTTGAGTGTTCGGATCTTCCCTTTTTAAGGCTGAAGTCCTCCCAGGTTCTTTTGTTCTAATGGCTTGTCTGAATAAGGCGAGGATACTTAAAAAAAAGAAGATTAACAATTGATTCTACAAATGTAGTAAGTACAAACAGTAGCAATATCAGCGTTGGAGAGAAGAACGCACCCTACAAAGTCCAATGCTCTGTGTCTTGATTGTCCCTCTGTTCACATTTTTTTGCCCTTCCTTGGCGTTGTCCAATGAAACTGAAAGTTAAGTAAGCGTGTGTTTTAGACACACACACACTAGTGTTGTCCCGATACCAATATTTTGGTACCGGTAACAAAATTATTTAGATACTTTTCTAAATAAATGGAACCACAAAAAGTTGCCTTGTTGGCTTTATTCTAACATAAAATCTTAGGGACATTGAACATGTTTCTTATTGCAAGTTTGTCCTTAAATAAAATATTGCACACACAAGACAACTTGTTTTTTAGTAGTAAGCAAGCAAACAAAGGCTCCTAATTTAGTCTGCTGAGGTATGCATTAACATATTGTGTCATTTATCATTATATTATTTTGTCAACATTATTAAGTACAAGTGGTAGAAAATGAATTATTCTTCTTCTTGTTCATTTACTGTTATTATCTGCTTAATTTCTCTTTTAACATGTTCTATCTACACTTTTGTTAAAATGTAATAATCACTTATTCTTCGGTTGTTTGGATGCTTTACATTAGTTTTGGATGACACCGCAAATTTAGGTATCAATCCGATACCAAGTGGTTACAGGATCATACATCGGTCATATTCAAAGTTCTCATGTGTCCAGCGACATATTTCCTGAGTTTATAAACTTAATATACATTTTTTTTAAACGAAAGAAGATGTTGTGATGCCAAAAAATATCGACAAAATCATAGTAGTATCGACTAGATACGCTCATGTACTTTGGTATCATTACAGTGGATGTTAGGCCACCACCACCAATGTTTGTTTACATTTTGACGCCAGTGAGCTATGGTGTGTAGTGAAGCATGTTTAGCTATTCGTTGTCCTGCAGGGATGATACTTGTACTAATTTTTTTGTCACCATGGAGGCGAGGATTAGTGATTTAGAAGTAGCTAAAACACTGTCGACGGCGACTGGACTTTAGCCGCTAGCTAGCTAGCCATGTCTTAAAGCACCTCTTCCTGAGGGCGTTTCAGTGTTATAACTTCACCTTTATCGTTAGTTTTTAAGCCAAAATGCGTCCGTTCTTCTTTCTGTCTACACATATTGTCTGTTTGTAAGTACTCTGTGATTGTGTGCTGCCGAACATGCTCCTCTGCTCGTAAAACCAGCAATGACACGACGTGACGAAGACGAAGGACCGGTACTTTTCAGAGGCGATATAGTACCGAATATGATTAGTAGTATCGCGGTACTATACTAATACCGGTATACCGTACAACCCAAACTCTCATTTCTGGCACCTCTTCTCACCATCGAAACCAATTAAGGTGCTATGTGTGTTGATTTGCAAATGTAAAATATTACTCATTTGGTTTTGTCCTTAAAGAGAACAAAGTGAACTACCAGTGAGACTCCCTGCACATTCGTCTTTGCTTTAAGGTGGAAACTATTTCCCTAACTCGAGTGTGTCACGACTTGGTCTCTGGCGTGGTTTGTTGTCCCGTGGTGCAAATGAATTGGACCGGACATGGCGTGCAGGTGAGGACATGTTTAATATTTAAACTCAAAAAAGGTATAAACAAAAAGCGCTCACAGCGGAGGTAAAAACTTGTCTATGACAACAAAAGGCGCGCACAAAGGCGGAAGTACAAAACTTGGCTATAAACACAAAACTTGCACAAAGGCAGAAACTATAAACAATGAAACAAAAACACTAACTGGGGCAGTAATAAACAAAAACTTACTTGGCATGGAAAGATCAGCATGGACTATGGAAGCATGGGTAAACGTTATCAAGTGAAGAGAAGGTGATGTTGCCAGGAAGACAGCCTGGCAACTGGGAGCTTAAATAGGCAAGGCAAGGCAAGGCAACTTTATTTGTATAGCGCTTTTCATACACAAGGCAGACTCAAAGTGCTTCACAGACAACAAAGTGAAATGAAAGAAAATAAAAGCAAAATTAAAATGCAGACAATAAAAATAAAAACAGTGCAGACGTTAAAAGTTAAAAGATTAAAAGATTTAGCTGAAAGCTAAGGTGAACATAAAAGTCTTCAGTCTAGTTTTAAAAGTAGTGAGAGTTGGGGAGAGTCTGACATCTTCAGGAAGTTTATTCCAGCTATGTGTTGCATAGTGACTGAATGATGATCTCCCTTGATTTGAGTTTAGTCTTGGAACCGCTAACAGATTGGTCTCAGAAGATCTTAGTGATCTAGAGGGCGTATATAGTGGGAGCATATCAGTGATATACTTGGGCCCTAGACCATGTAGTGATTTATATGTGAGCAGGAGGATTTTGAAATCTATTCTCTGATGTACAGGGAGCCAATGTAAGGATTTAAGAATTGGTGTAATGTGCTCACATTTTTTGGTCTTTGTTAGAACTCTAGCAGCAGCGTTCTGAACAAGCTGTAGCTGCCTGACAGTTTTTTTGGGAAGACCTGCAAGGAGACCATTACAATAGTCTAGCCTACTGGTAATAAAGGCATGTACAAGTTTTTCTAAGTCTTGAGCTGACATGAGCCCTCTAAGTCTTTTTACATTTTTGAGGTGATAGTAGGCCGATTTTGTTACTGATTTGATGTGACTGTCGAAATGTAAATCCGAATCTAAAATAACCCCAAGATTGCTGGCTTTATTTGAGGTTTTCAGGGACAGTGATTGAAGGTGTTGGATGACTTTAAACCTTTCTTTTTTAGCACCAAAAACAATTATCTCAGTTTTATCTTCATTTAGTTGTAGGAAATTTTGGCACATCCAGTGTTTGACTTGCTCAATGCACTGGCACAGAAGATCTATTCTACTCTAAATAGTGACATGATTAGTGACAGCAGGTGCGTGACTCAAAATGTGAAAACGTGAGACAGGTGCATGACATGAGGATGTGAACCAGGTGAAACTAATGGTTACTATGGTGACAAAGCAAGGGAGTAAAACAAGAACTAAAAAGTGTCCAAAAACCAAGCAAACATGGCCAAACAAACACATGATCAACACAGACATGACAGAGTGATTAAAATATTACGAAAATCATTAGAGAAATCGGTAATTTATACTGAAACAAAAAAAATGCATTGATGGATTTTCTACATTTATTTATACATTTTGGGATTATTGGTCATAAATTTCTTTAAAGTGTTTGTTGCACGCTCGCAACAAAATCCAAACATTCCAACACTGACAGCTGACAATTACTGAAATGGAATGCTACAGTCTTTTTTTTTAATAAAGATTACTGTAATCAAACTGTCCAAACTGAGCGCTGCTGCTGTGTTCATACCGCAATTTGGAATCAGGCCGCGTTATTAATTCACTTTAAACGTCATCCAGGAACAAAAACAGGCTCCATTAGAACAACACTAATGTAACGCAAAAGCTTCTTTTTTGTGGCGTCAACGTGAATTGGAATAATGTGAGGACGGAGTGTTGTTAGCATGTAAATAGCACCGCGGTGGCACATGCGAGGTTGTTTATGACGTGTGCTTTATGGTTCCAGTGTGAGTGTAAATATGACAATATGGAAGCAGCAGCTGGAGAACATCTGCTTATGGAGCACTTATTAATTATTGAGTTAAATGTCAGTCAGGCAGTGAAGAAGCAGCTGGTGGCGCTTTTAGCACCCGCCATCTTTGTGCTGTGCTTCTAGAAAGTTTGAAAACAACCTGTCCGGCAGTTCAACCAGCGAGTAGCCTATTGATTTTTGCATAATAGTCAGCACAAGATGGCTATAAACGCTGACGTCAAATGGCTGTGAGAGCAGTGTTTCTTAAACATAGGGCCGGGGGCCCATTGTTGGGCTCTCTAGCCAAAAATATCTGTTTCTCAACTGTGGCCCGTACGGGTACTCAGTTGTAATACACATTTCCACCACTTGTGGCAGTAAAGACATCCATCCATCCATTTTCTACCGCTTGTCCCTTTTGGGGTCGCGGGGGTGCTGGAGCCTATCTCAGCTGCATTCGGGCGGAAGGCGGGGTACACCCTGGACAAGTCGCCACCTCATCACAGGGCCAACACAGATAGACAGACAACATTCACACTCACATTCACACACTAGGGCAGTGGTTCTTAACCTGGGTTCGATCGAACCCTAGCGGTTCGTTGAGTCGGGCTAAGGGGTTCGGCAGAGGTGAAAACACACCAGACTCATCGTGTAAATAAAAACTTCTCCCTATCGGCGTATTACGGATACGGAAACAGCAGAAGTCACACTGATTTGCAGGTGTGTAATTTGTTGTGAGTTTATGCACTGTGTTGGTTTTGTTGTTTGAATAAGGTGATGTTCATGCACGGTTCATTTTGTGCACCAGTAAAAAAACATGGTAACACTTTAGTATGGGGAACATATTCACCATTAATTAGTTGCTTATTAACAAGCAAATTAGTAACATATTGGCTCTTAACTAGTCATTAAGTACTTATTAATGCCTTATTCGGCATGGCCTTATTATAACCGTAACCCTCTAACCCTGGCCCTAACCGTAACCAAATAACTCTAAATTAAGTCATTGTTACTTAGAATATGTTCCCCCCGTGTCCAAAAAACTCTAAATTAAGTCTTTGTTACTTAGAATATGTTCCCCATACTAAAGTGTTACCAAAAACATCTAACTTTGTCTTGAATTTTTTAAAAAAACATTTTATTTTTCACTAAAGAAGGGTTCGGTGAATGCGCATATGAAACTGGTGGGGTTCGGTACCTCCAACAAGGTTAAGAACCACTGCACTAGGGCCAATTTAGTGTTGCCAATCAACCTATCCCCAGGTGCATGTTTTTGGAGGTGGGAGGAAGCCGGAGTACCCGGAGGGATAGTAAAGACAATCGCAAACAAACCGAAGTCTGGAGCTAAAGTCATGGAGAAATTTTTGAAGTGCAAAAATTATGACCAAAGTGGTGAAGTTGCATTTTCAGTTACACTTTATCTTATTGACAGTTTAGTTAAACATGTTTGTTATTCATTTAGTTATAATGTATTTATTTTATCACTCCATAATTGTATGTACATAAATTTTTTATCAGTTTTGTATGGTTAGTGCCTTTTTTTGTAATACATTTGATATTTTTGTAATCAGCCTGACCTAAGTCTTAAAAATATTATTCGTAATTAACACATGGTTTCATATCATGTGACAAGGTTGTAAACTGTTAAGTAGGTCAGACATAATTAAAGATAAAGTACCAATGATTGTCACACACACACGAGGTTAGCGAAATTATTCTCTGCATTTGACCCATCACCCTTGTTCACCCCCTGGGGGGTGAGGGGAGCAGTGGGCAGCATCGGTGGCCGCGCCCAATTCCAACCCTTGATGCTGAGTGCCAAGCAGGGAGGTAATGGGTCCCATTTTTATAGTCTTTGGTATGACTCGGCCGGGGTTTGAACTCACAACCTACCGATCTCAGGGTGGACACTCTAACGATTGAATAAGATTAAAAAGAAGAGTACGATTATGAAATCAAAGTACATTTTTAGTGTGCCCCCGGGCCCTTCTGTAGTGGCGAAGTTGGGCCTCAAGGTAAAAAAGGTCAAGAACTCCTGGTTTACAGTACCTCAGGTCAAATGTCAGATTAGAGCATGTATTATCCATATATGGTAGACACTTACCCAAAGAACTTTGCGTGAGTCTGCCATTTTTATTTAATTGGAGTCCAATGTTGTAGTCAATCAGTTCCTTCTTTTTCGCTATCCTCATGTTGTGGGGCAGACTAGCGTGTACATGCACATGCATCCTCCGCTGTTGCCATGTCTAATAAAAAGTAGCGTACAGTTTGAACTTATGTCTGTCAGTAGAATCCATATCGAAGCGCTGAAAACTACAACAAAGATGGTGGGGAGAAGACACAGTCGAATATATAACAACGGGTGGGTGGCGGGCGGTTGGGGTTTTGATAAAATGTTAGTTCGGGTGGATGGCGGGTGGATGACGACTTTTGTGATGCGGTTGCGGATGAAATAATTGCCTATCCGCGCATCTCTAATATATATATATATATATATATATATATATATATGTATATATATATATATATATAT